>NC_053159.1:146122069-146140752 GCF_016835505.1 Polypterus senegalus | reverse complement strand
CATATTGCCATTCAACCCAGCGACCCATCTTAATCTGTTTATAGAACATCATCCTTTCTGTGCTTCTCGTAAAGATATTCCCATAAACTGGATTTGTATCTGGAATAGATGCCTGGCTGTATTTCTCTTCACCATTTTGCCTTAATTTATCAATTTGCTTTTTATAGGTCTTTTCTTTCAGGAACACTTAGTGACACTGTGATATTTATATCAGTTTTACTTGAAGCTTTCTAAAGAGCCTATCGACCACCTCATTTCCCACTATATCTACAGTACATGTGCTGGAACCAACAAAAATCCCACTGTAAGATACTGGTTGTATAAAACGCATAATATATGATGAGTTTTCATAATCATATTATATCTTGATTTACGTTCCTCATTATGGATTGATAATAAAGCAGCCATTGAATCTGAACAAATTACCACTTTGTATTTCCTCTGCCCAAACTAAGGTCAAAATTATAGCCATTAATTCCACTGAAAAGACTGTAGCTGTCCAGATAGTACTGAAAAGAATAAAGCTGAGCCAAAATGCATTGCATTTAGGGAGGACATGTTGGATGAATCTATTTAGCAAATAATAATTACCATTATTTAACATTTGGCTGATGCCAAGAATTTTTTTACAGTTGGAGCACATCAGGTTAACTGACTTGCTTGGGGTGGGTTACACTGTGAATTACAGGAGGAAATGAGCTTGCAATTTTGGAATTTAAAGTCCAGTGACTTAGCCAAAACACTATACTGAAAAAAATCTTTTAAGCGGGGCTGACAGTTCCTTGGTTCTGCTTGGAGCACTTTAGTTATTTAATTTTGGATTATTTTTTTTTCTCTTGTATAATAATATTAAAAAGAAATTTCAATGTCGACTGCTAGTGAACCTCCCACTGTTCTTCATTCATGCTTTTTCCTTTGGCTGCTTTTAGGACAATGCATCAGTTTATGATCTGTTGTCCTTTTGTTTTTTAGACCAGTTGGGATGTTGGAGCTAAATTAAAAAATAAAAAAAACAAACTTTAAATCAGCTATCCCTTTAATGTTTAGAGGGTGCTACTAATTGCAGATTTACGTCCTGTGCCCAGTTAAAGAGACGTTACAGGAGATGCACTCTTCAGTTAAGAAAGGTAGTGAACATGGACAAGTTCCTCAAATGCACTATATCATTAACAAATCTGATCACTTTCAATTCTGTATCAACATCAGGATCCATGCAAGAAATATGAACCAAACAGGAACATTAAATGAACATCTGACCCAGATTTTCTGAAGTATGTATTTACATTTATCATGAAGCATGGTAAGCAGTGGCCATTGTGCACAATCTGCAGTGAAGAACTAGCAAACAAAAGCATGAAACCTTCCAAACTATTAAGACATTTGGAAACAAAGCTCAGCATTTATAAAAGTAAATCTTTGAAATTTTTCAAATGAAATAACCACAAATTTGAAGCTTCACAAAACACACTGGAGCGAGATTTCATAGGAAACAGTTGATACTCTGTGCATCTTATCTAAATGCACATCAAACTGACAAAAATAAGAAAATTCTCACAATTGCAGAACAGCTCATCTTAGCACTGAAATTCTAAGTGAGTCATGTGACAACAAACTAAAAAATATTCCTCTCTTCAGTTATACAATTCATTAGAGTATATACAACATTTCAGATAACATCTTGCCTGAAGAAGGGGCCTGAGTTGCCTTGAAAGCTTGCATATTGTAATCTTTTTAGTTAGCCAATAAAAGGTGGACATGTTGCTTGGATTTTCTCTAGATAACATAAAGCAACACATTGTTGATTGCCTCTCCAAACATGCGCTACAACTCAATAAGAACACTGATACCGTCTCTGCTTGTTATTATGAGATGTAGAGTACATGGGATGGGGACATTGGAGTGCAGTTTTTGTTTAGTTATAACTTGCCAACATCCAGTACTCCAGCAGAAAGTTTTACCACACTGGATAGTTATTTACAGTTGGTGGTACTAACCTGGATAGTCTGTGCTGGTCTGACAACTGATGGTGCTGATATGACGGGCTAGTCAGATGATTAGTGTTCTTCCATAATTGTTTTTTTTTATATTGGTATACTAGATTTCAAATTGAAATTCCATTGCACAATGTTAAAAACTCATCTTACCAGTAAATATCATGAGACGTATACACATCTTCCCAGAGTGTCAAAACGATGCGAGTCTAACCTCTCATATTTGCACCTTTCTGCATTTATTGTCGAATTCATCTGGCAGGGAAAGGAGAAAAAAGTTTTAATTTTATTTATGCGAAGCATGAATAAGGCTTGCTGCTGAAACTTCCACCCAATAAACTAAATGGGCCATACACCTTGTGGTATTAGAAAAAAAAAAATCCTTCTAGTCCTAAACAATATCCTTTATAAAAGAAACTATCATAGAAGTCTTACTGTAGAGAGTCTCACACAATGAATGTTTGCTAAGCAATTGGTGAAGGACCTTTTAACAATAAAGCTTTTAAAAAATTGCTAGCATACTTAAAAATGTTAATGGATTTTTCCACAGTGTTCCATCCAATTGAGATGGGGGGTTTTCAGAGTTTGTGCTTTTCTAATTAGTGTAGGCAGACTTATTGTATCAGAATAGATGACTAAACAAAGCTTTAATTTTTAAATGTGTTTTTATCATTTTATGTCTATTGTTTATGATAGCAGCTTATTTTTCTACATTTTCTACCTTTATCCAGATTTGTAAGTGTTATTCATACTAATTTCAATTTGGCATTTGTATATTTTTTAATTTGGATTGCATTTTATTCTAATAACCTCTTCTTTTAATAGTGAGACTTCTTAAAATATCTTTTTGTTTTGCTCTGAACAGCGGTGAATTTTATTTATCTTACTTATTGCCTTTTTTTGAAGAAACATGCCAATATTATTTACAGCATAAAAATGTGTGACAGAATGGTTGCTTTATTTATTTGCAAGTAAGCTTCAAAGAACTATTGCACTCTAAAGCACAAACATGTCCTCACAGTCTCCACCACTGACTTGCCCTCCAGGCATGAGCAAGTCCATTCAAGGCTTCCATTACAATCCCTGACACTTTGCCCTGATTTATACTGGGCATAAATAGTCTGACTGAAATGAACTCAATGAGTCCTGTTTATATCTTGGGAAAAACCATTGAATGACACATAGAAATGATACGGATGACAGTCTAATGCAGCCTAGATTCTTAAAAGAGTTTTAGGAACTGGATATTGTTACCTATGATAAGGAGTCTTTATTTTTGTCAAAAAGTTTAATAAACAGCATCAATCAATCAATCAATCAACATTTATTTATATAGCACATATTCATACAAAAAAATGTAGCTCAAAGTGCTTTACAAAATGAATAGAAAAATAGAAGACACAATAAAAAATAAACATTAATTAACATAGAATAGTAAGGTCCGATGGCCAGGTGGACAGAAAACAAAAAAAAATCCAAAAGCTGGAGAAAAAATAAAATCTGTAGGGTTCCAGACCAAGAGACCACCCAGTCCCTCTGGGCAATCTACCTAACATAAATCAAACAGTCAAATCAAACAGTCAAATACAGTGTATTAAGGGTTTTCATGGAAGGACCTGATGATGATGGTCATGTAGACTTCTGGTTTTCAGTCCATCAATGTTGGTGCATCATGATGCTTTGAGTAGGTGGTGGTGGTGCAGGCCGCCACCACAAAGAAACCAGAAAAAGAAACAGAAGAGAGAGTAGGGGTCAGTACGGGTTTCGGAGCCACTATGAATAGTCATTATGATGAATTGAACATACAGAGTATCAGTATTAAGTTAAAGTGAAGTTATAAAAAGGCCATATTAAAGTAATGTGTTATCAGCAGTTTTTTAAAGTCCTCTACTGTATTAGCCTGGCGAATTCCTATTGGCAGGCTATTCCAGATTTTAGGTGCATAACAGGAGAAGGCGCTCACCACTTCTTTTAAGTTTAGCTTTTGGAATTATAAGGGGACACCATTTGAAGATCTAAGGTTACGATTTGAAATATAAAGGTCAGGCATTCCATATATAAGATGGAGCTAGATTATTTAAGGCTATATAAACCATAAGTAGTATTTTAAAGTCAATCCTGAATGACACAGGCAACCAGTGTAGTGACATCAAAACTGGAGAAATGTGTTCGATTTTCTTTTCCTAGTTAGATTCTACTATAAATCTACTATAACTCTTCTATCAACTATAAATAGTGTTGTTTGTGTCAGTCAAGACAGAAACACTAAATTGTCGTCCACCATAATATTTACCAATAATCTGTGACCTGAATTTGAATGAATTTAATTTTGACTGTACCACAAATATATACACATTTCTGTAGATCTTTCATTGCATGTATGCAAGTATATATTGTGGGAACCAGCCACTACACAGACAGACACCAAGACAGTTTATGTCCAAAACACACATGTTTTATTTTATCTTTATCAAATACAGTGCACCAAGCTCACAGTCCTTCCTTTTCTTTCTATTCTTTTCTCTGTCAGATCCTCTCAACTCCAGCTCCTCGACTGAGCGAGGCCCCTTTTATACAGTACCCAGATATGTTCTAGGTGCTTCTTGACGATCTTCCTACAGCAATTCCGGGTTGGTGGAAGTGCTGCCTGACCACCCGGAAACGCACCAGGTGTATTTGCCTTCTGGCCTAGCAGCACTCACTGTTGTGGCGGATGTGCTGCAGTCCACATCTCCTGGAACATCTGGGCAGACCCGGGTGGTGGCCACATGCCCCAATCGGATGGAGCTTCCCGCTCTGAACGCGTGGCCCAATATGAATCAGGGCGGTTGCCCTCTCATGTCTCGGGAGAGGTATTGGTCCCTTCCTGGTCCTTCCACTTTCCAGGCATACCGCGCGAGATACCCTAGCCATCTGTCAGCAGTATGAATTGTATTTGTATACATTTTTACTTCTGTCAAGTCTCGGGAAAACATTGCAAGTGAGCTGCATTCATTCATTTGGGGATTGCTGCTTTCACAGTGTACCAACTCACATGTTCTTTCCTCATGGAAAACTGATGCTGGCTGTGCACTTTGTATTTTCATGGCTTTACTGATATATTAGACACTCAGCACAGTTTTTGCAGAACTGCATTATGCCCTGTAAATAAAGGCAAACATATCCATTGATGAGCAGTTGTCCCTTATTAAATATTAATGCCATTTCATGCAGTGAAAGTGAAACAAACATGATAACTCTAAAAGCACATTTCGATATCTGTTGATGTAAACAGTGATGACTTGTAAGCATGTCACAGGCAATGTGATAAAAGTCACTTTGGCAATATTTTCACGTCACTTTGCATGGCAAATATTCTACTTTCCCAAAAGGCAAGCCCTCTCTGTACCAAACTGTAAACGAAATGAGATGGGAACTGCCAGCCCTCTGTTAAAGGACACAAAAGATGGTCAAATAGGTAAAAGATGTTCTTATACAGGTAAATATTTCTGTCAATTTTTTATATACAATAAATATTTAGGTTTACCTTGAATTTCCCCATAGTTCACTTGTGTATGTCCAACAAGTTGCTAGGCAACAAATCAGAACTAGAAAGGAATTGTTCATAAACCAGAAGCTGAAAGGCAGAAAATCCCTTCCTTTTAAATATACAGATACTCAAGCAAAGCATTCAAGCAATTAATTATTAAGATTTTAATAACTTGCAATGAATGACATTTAGTTATTAAATGACTGATAACAATAGTACTACTAAATAATACAAAATATCAATAATATTTATGGATTAATTGCAAAATAAAACACAATAGTTGACTACACAAATGCATGGTATATCATTTTTGTGTTATGTGCACTGTTGATATTATATTGTTTTAAGAGGTAGACAAGTGTGTTTGGCAACCTGCCACAACGATAGGAATGCAAAATTATATACACTATAGTGAGGCCCTGTTTATAAGACAAAGGATTGTTTGGTCTGTTTATTTGTTAATTTTCCTCCTACTTGTATCTATCCGTAACTGTATTTGTAGACTAGTTCTCCTTGACGATCATTCTGTACCCCTGATCATTGATCAACATTTAGAAACAACCATGCAGATCCAGTTTTCCTCCTCAAAGAGGATCCATCCTTTCAGCATAAGGGACTCTTATCACTTCATAAACTCGAATGCCCTTAAATGAAACGCTGCCAATAAGGAATAACAAAAATCACCATGAGGCTAGCAATCAGTGATAAACTAACATTTCATGGGGGAAGTAAGTGGTCACCCCTGACAAATACAACAATCAAGACAAAACAGAAACAAAATAGTTAAAGGGTGTGTGGATGACAGTTTTGTATGTGACTCGATCGAGCTGTGTGGGGAAGGTCAGTTGCTGAACTGATTCATTGAGTTAGCAAAAATTATAGACTTACTTCCATTCATTTTTCTATAGTGATCTACTGTTTTCAGTTAAAACTGGCCTACAGCAATTTTTATTTCATGAAACGTACATTTAACATTGTAAAGATCGAGACAGGTGTTCAGAGCCAGAAGAACATGAGGAGGCAGGGATCTGTGAGATTGTTTAAAATAATGAAAAAAAGAAAAGTGCTTTGGAAAGCAGGACACCAAACAAAGATGGCTTTTGAAATCAAATGCACCTGACAGGTATGTGCTTCTTGTATAAAATATGTACACAATGAAAATATGTTGAAGCAGTGATGCAGCTCAAATGAGGCACTACATTAAGGTGGACTATGTTTCTATAAATCCAAATCCTTCTGTTTAAACAGACCTAAAAACTGACAGAACTGATAAAAGAAAAATACCTTATTATACAACTTACAGCAATCCCTTTTAGTCACTGTCAAAATACTCCTATTGAGATGCATACATTCGTCCCGATGCTTCTTTCATCTTAGGAAACATTTTTATCCTCATCTTTTTACCATGTCTTGGTCCTCTTGAGATTTTTTACCTGATTTCTAACATGGTAGCAAATTGACTTACCTTCAGTATCAGTTTTCATTTTATGAACAAGAAAAGTCACAGGAACGAGAGTTGGTGAATACAGAAGTTGTGAAGCAAAGTGACATTGTTTTGGTCAAAACCCTTTGAGCAATGGGGAGTGCACTGGCATGGTACAGTGGTGTGTACAGGTGTGCTGTCATGGTGAAAATGATTTTTGTGTGACACAATTTATTTCCTGATGCTTACCGCAGATGCCTCAGCAGTTTAGTGTAATATTGCTGATTAATAGGGGCTCTTGGGAATTTATTTATTAACAAGTCCATTAATATAGAAAAATTAGTTATAACTGTTTTGATATGAATGTTAATGATGTTAATGTTTAAGTTGAGATTTACAAGAAATATTTTAACTGCTACTATGAAAAGGGGAATATGCTGTTAAAATGCATCTTATTTGTTTAAAGTGTTTGCAAACCAAATACATGCAATAAACTACTTTTGAGTTCATTATTGAATTTTTGCTAACAATGTGATTATTGTGATTGTTCGATTAATCGTGATTAAAAATTTTAATCGCTGTCCAGCACTAATATATATATACTAGAAAATAATTCGGCTCGCAGGTGGAGAAGTAGTGTGTTAAAGAAGTAATGAAAAGAAAAGGAAACATTTTAATAATAACGAACTTGATTGACAATGGAATTGTGTTGTTATTGTCATGAGTGTTGCTGGATATATATATATATATACACACACACACAACAATATAAACATATATATACATATACATACATATAAACATGTACTAATGTAGACACACATATATATATATATAAATCTATATATATATATTTTCACATATATATATTAGGGTAAAAAAATGAATCAAATTAATTAGAGGCTGTGTAATAATTAATCTTGATTAATCATGTAATCACACATGAAAATCTGCCCCAATTAGCAAAATATTCTTTTAATTTAAAAGGGTTCTTAGGGCACAGAATCAAAATAATAACGGGACATGAATATTGTAAACTCAAGCTCTTTTAATTTCTGAAAAAATGCTTTTAAACTGCATTTCAATTCAAAACAGAAACAAAAAAAATCATCCCCGGCTAAAATTAAGGAGAATTAAAATGAAGTGGTATTTTAAGTACTTTAAGACATTTTCAGAATGGTATTGTCTTTAAATAATAATAACCAAAATTTCAAAAATAAAGTGCAGTTTTTCTTCTTAAAAAAAAAGTCGAAACATAAAAGGTAATTTGACCAGCCTCATCTTTTAAACTCTGAGTAACCTTAGCCAAAAATATTTTGTACATTAGGCTAAAACAGTGTGATCATTGAACATTTTGTAATTAGATGTAATTAGAATTACTAACGGTCACGGAAGTCCAATGATCCTCAGTAAGAGCCACAAAGTCCGCTTTCTGTAATGCATCTAATTTTGCTTGCTTTTCAGTGTGCACAAAACCATGCTTTTATCAAGGCTTCCGTCGGGTAGTCTTTTGAAATGAAATTTTCCTCCGATCAGTCGTAGGAACGCGCTTTATTTCAACTCTAACATTTTTGTAGCTCTGATGTGTGCATCAATGTAATCGATGTACCAGGAAATCATGCATTGAGAAAAGTTCCCCTTTGCTTGGAATTGAAAGTGTGATTAAATGCGTTATTTTTAACGCTGTATGGAGTATATGCATCAAGCTTCTCAGCTGTGCTTGTGCTAAGAAAAGGAAACATTTTAAAATAACGTAATATGATTCTGTTAACCGCATATTTTTTCATACGCCTCAAACCAAGGGGATGCGAAGGTAAATGAATGGGGAAGCACGCGATATACTCAGTGCATTGGGAATCAAACTCAGATAGTCGGCCTAGAGGCAAAGCTCTACCATTGCGCCATGGGGGTGACTTGTCTATTTGAGAGTATGTAGATCGAGGTATATATATACATATATATATATATATATATATACCCGCGTTTCCCAGCGGAGAAGTAGTTTGTTAAAAAAGTTATGAAAAAGACAAGGGAACATTTTAAAAATAACGTAACATGATTGTCAATATACAGTGATTGTTTTGTGAGTGTTATGAGTGTTGCTGTCATCAAAGATTTGATTATCATCATTTCTTTTAGTCAGGTTCGTATTTGTAGGATGTGTTGTGTTCAAGTTACATTCCGTGTTTGTCAATCGTTTTAAAGATAACAGGTTTCATTCATCGATTCGTTTTTTACTGCATCAATAAACAGCTCGTCTTCCTCTTTATCTGAGACGTGACACACTGCATGCACAGGTTTTTTTTACACTGTCTTCCTTTAGCGGGACATTGACTTTTTCCACCATGTGCTTTGTTTCCGCAGTAGCTGCACTTATGAATATGCTTGTATGTATCAGACGCTTCATATTTTTTTGCTGCCTTCTCAATTGTGTAATTCGTTTTTTGTTCAGCACTCTTTGGAACTGTTGCTTTTTGTCTGTGCACTGCGTCAGTTCACGTGAGCCGCTCGTGTACATGCATCGAAGTTTTCCAGCTGTGCTGGTGCCATCTCGCGATGTCCACGGCTGTATTTAATGTTAGCTAAGACCGCACTTAAAAGTTACTCAGAGTTTCGCTGAGTTTGTGCCAAACACCACCCTGACCATCTCATCTTCCTCTGCATAAGCACAGTCCTTCACCCGTGAATATTTAGCGGCAGTGTTCTATTGGATTGTCGCTGACAGACGGCCTTATATGGGCAGGCACTAAATTACGTGGAGAGGCGAATCCGCCTCCACGGCATCGAAATAAGTCTATTATAGTATATGGACGAAAAAATAGGTTCCAGTTATGATCATTACGTGTAGAATTTCGAAATGAAACCTGTCCAACTTTTGTATGTAAGCTGTGAGGAATGAGCCTGCCAAATTTCAGCCTTCTACCTACACGGGGAAATTGGAGAATTAGTGATGAGTCAGTCAGTCAGTCAGTGAGTGAGTGAGACAGTGAGGGCTTTACCTTTTATTAGTATAGATATAAAACAACAATATATTGTGGACACCAGGGGTTGTACAGCTCCCCAAACCCCAGGCACAACAGACACTGAGGCCAAATCCAGCACACAACACACCTTTATAATAAGCTAATAACAAGGGAAACAATTTTTCCTCGCTTTCCACCTTATACAGCATAGAAACCAAAGAATCTTGTTTCTAAAAGTCAGAGAGTTCTTACGATCTTTTACAAACTCCAAATGGGATTTCATGCATTGTCTGCCCACTCAGCCATAAAGACCAGATTAGTGGGGTGTTGCAGTGGTGCTCTTCCAATCTCATCAAAGGTTCTTAGTATGGGTTTTAACCATACTGGACGGGACAGGACTTCAACAGGCATCTTCTGCAAGTTTTTGAGGTAGGTGTGGCTACTTGTGTGTCAGGGTTGGCCACAAGAATATTTTTAAAATGGGTCTCCAGCCAGCAGATGGCAGGAAGTCCCATCCGGGATGCCATTTGTGGAATACTGGGGTGCTCCAGCTGCCCTCAACCTGACATAGACCAGCAGAGACACGAGTTTGCCACACAACATACGTTTTTATTCACGTGGAAGTGGTATTTCCTGATTCTCACAACACAGTACACAATGCCAGCACCAAATATACAGTCCAGTACAAACCCTTTCCTCCTTCTTTCTCTTCCGCCTTCACCCTTTCCTGGCAAGCTTCATCTAATTCCCCCCGACTCTGGCTCCCTGAGCAGTGTTGGCTGGCTAATTTTATAGAACACCAGGAAGGACTCCAGGTGTCCAATAACCTTCTTCCGGCAGCACTTCTGGGTGTGGCAGAAGTGCTGCAACAGGCCCTCAAAAAATGTCCAGGCAGTGACCAGGGGCTCCAGCAGAGTCGAGCCCGTGCCCCAAAACCCCGTTGCCCAGCTGAAAGCCAGGGAGTTGACCCTAGCGTCTAGGGAGATAATGTCCTGAATAAGGTGGTTCCATTTAATATAAAAACAGAGTTTGGTTTTGGATATTTAATGTGAAAACATACAACCATGCAGATGATGATCATGACACTGTAAGTACAGAAGTTTTGCTTCATGGCCAAACAACTATTGACATATTATAGTGTATCTGATGAATGTTCTTAAGTGAAAAAAAAGCATTTTGAGAATTTTTTTTTTTTTTTTACTGTGGAGCATAATGACCAAAAATGTGTAATGAAGACAAACATTTTAAATTCGGGAATTTCTTTGCAATAGTTTATTAATCTTTCATGTGAGTAAAACCCATGTTAACTTGAACAAAGTGACTCTTGATATGTGCTATGCCTCACTCTAATGAATATCATTATACATACAGAACGTTAGTGGAGTTGTTTAGATATTTAAAAAAAAGGATTACATGCAGTTTAAGTGGCTTACAAAGAGTGACAAGCAGGAATTGAACCAGCAAATAGTTTCTTGAACTGACACCACAGTAGTAAGGCACATTACTACCATTTTTCTTTGGAATATAAAAAGGCTGTAAAGACAGAATACATGATCTGCTTGAGCTTCAAGTTTAATTTGTAAAGATGCCTTTAAAACATAAATGTGGGTTATAGTGAAAGATGTATGTTTTAAAAGTGGTTAATATCTTAACATTACATTGGTGCTATGATTATAATTCTTCAATTCCTTCAAAAATTCAAAATAAGTAGAATGTAAACCTCATGAGAGAGCTGTTGCCCCCAGCTTGCATGTAACAAGAATTAAAGCTCTTACTCTGACATGTTATTTGCTTGACCTGCAAGTATAGTGAGGGAGTATGTGGCAGCTGATCAATCAGTTCTGCCTATGAGGCCTGTTATTTATGATAATCTACACCCTTAGAACTCTTAGGTTCCGATATTTTTGCAAGGAAATTCAGGAACAGTCTGTTCTGAGAGATGCCATGAAGTGTAATGAAGCTTAGATATGCTTTGTTCTATTATCCTTTTGTCAAAACTGCATTTTGCCGAACATTCTAATAAACCCTTCATAAACGAATCTGGTAACTGTCTCTTATCAAGATTTGGTAATGTGTTTACCCAAGTAATTTACATAAAGGGATATAGCTGTAATGACAAATAACACAATGCAAAGTTGGCAAGTTATTATGTATAAGTCAGATGATTCAAAAGATGTTAAGCACATTAAAGAGAAAGGCTTTTTTCCAAGTGGATAAAACTTGACTCTTTGAAAATGCATGCCAAGCTGTCTTTTTATTTTCGTTCAGTAACTAAGAAATTCTGTTGTTGAAAAAATATGTAGTATCACTTCACACTTCATTGATTCATTCATCCGCTGCTGAACTCCGCTCCTAAGGTCAAATACTGTACAGCTGTCAAGATGCGAGTGTGCCCAATGAATGTCAATATGTGACTGGTTAAAACAAAATACAGTTTATGTTGAAAGAAGTTCTAGAATTGTAAAGTGGTGATAAAATTAATACTAAGTGCATACAATTTTGCTATTCTGTCACATGTAGTCTCTTTAGAAAGTATTCAGATCACGCCTTTTTTCACATTTTGTTATGTTGTAGCCTTATTCCAAGATTGTTTTAATTAATTTTTCATTTCCCCATCAGAAAAACACTAATACCCTATAAAGGCAAAATGTATCAAAATGTATTAAAAAATTAAAAATGAAATATAACATCAACGCAAAGAATTCAGACATTTGAAATTTGGCCCCAGTGTATCCTATTCTATTAGTCATCATTGAGATGTTTGTACGCCTTGTTTGGAATCCACCTGTTCAAAGTACTGACAAAATTCAGAATTAATAATTTGTATCACAAACTGCCATGTGGTCAAGTGAATTGCTTGTAGAGCTTAAAGACATAATTGTGTTGAGGCACAGATCTGGGAAAAAGGCCCTATAAAATATTTTATTTTTGCCTCATAATTCTTAAATGGAGCAAGTTTGAAACAACCATGACTCATTCTAGTGGCTGCTTGGCCAAACTGAAAAGAAGAGCCATGATAAGATTCCACTCAATGGTCACTCTGCCTGATCAGCTGAGACCCTGTGATGAGATGGGAAAAGCATCTAGAAGAGCACCACTGCCACATCCCATTGATATGGAGCATCATGTATAATGCGTGAGAACTCACACTATAACATGGCGGAATCACAAAAGCAGGAATGTGTGTACACACAGAAAATCCAGATGCATAAATCTGTGTGTATGCAAACTTTCCATGTTCTTCCGCACATAAGATCATAAGTCAGCGTGGAAAAGTAACGCACGCACGCCCCTGTTCCACCCCAACTCCTCCCAGAATTACGCCTTGAATATGCAAATCAATATAAATAGCCCTTAAGCTCAGCCTCTGTAAAAAAAAAGAATGGGAAAAGCACGGGGAAAATATAAGAATTTCAGCTAATAATGGCGGGGGGCAAAGGAAAACATACCATTTGTTCAAATAAAAACCCTGGTATAATCAACAAAAGGAAGTGATCGAGGACAGAGAGTTGAGAAACTCGAAAGCCCCAAGTTCACAAAGTCGCACAGTGCCCAAATAAAAAAGAAGTAAAAATATCAAAGTTCCATGAAAAGATGAGTCGAGCTCACCGCCTGAGTGTCAAAAAGAAAGCTTATTAAGGTACAGACAAAAAAAAAATAGACACACAGTGGGAAAATGCATGAAATGCAAACTTAATCTCCAAAATTTTCACCTTTTAAACATGTAATTTATTTTGTCATTAAAGTAGAACATCATAATCTTCATCTTAAAATCGTTAATGACATGTTATTTGCTTGACCTGCAAGTATAGTGAGGGAGTATGTGGCAGCTGATCAATCAGTTCTGCCTATGAGGCCTGTTATTTATGATAATCTACACCCTTAGAACTCTTAGGTTCCGATATTTTTGCAAGGAAATTCAGGAACAGTCTGTTCTGAGAGATGCCATGAAGTGTAATGAAGCTTAGATATGCTTTGTTCTATTATCCTTTTGTCAAAACTGCATTTTGCCGAACATTCTAATAAACCCTTCATAAAACGAATCTGGTAACTGTCTCTTATCAAGATTTGGTAATGTGTTTACCCAAGTAATTTACATAAAGGGATATAGCTGTAATGACAAATAACACAATGCAAAAGTTGGCAAGTTATTATGTATAAGTCAGATGATTCAAAAGATGTTAAGCACATTAAAGAGAAAGGCTGTTTTTCCAAGTGGATAAAACTTGACTCTTTTGAAAATGCATGCCAAGCTGTCTTTTTATTTTCGTTCAGTAACTAAGAAATTGCTGTTGTTGAAAAGTATGTAGTATCACTTCACACTTCATTGATTCATTCATCCGCTGCTGAACCTGCCGTCTAAGGTCAAATACTGTACAGCTGTCAAGATCGCAGTGTGCCCAATGAATGTCAATATGTGACTGGTTAAAACAACATACAGTTTATGTTGAAAGAAGTTCTAGAATTGTAAAGTGGTGATAAAAATTAATACTAAGTGCATACAATTTTGCTGATTCTGTCACATGTAGTCTTCAGAAAGTATTCAGATCACGTCACATTTTTCACATTTTGTTATGTTGTAGCCTTATTCCAAGATTGTTTTAATTAATTTTTCACTTCATCAGACAACACTAATACCCCTATAAAGGCAAAATGTATCAAAATGTATTAAAAAATTAAAAATGAAATATAACATCAACGCAAGAATTCAGACATTTGAAATTTGGCCCTAGTGTATCCTATTCTATTAGTCATCATTGAGATGTTTGTGCGTCTTGTTTGGAATCCACCTGTTCAACAGACTGCACACACCAGAATTAACAATTTGTATCACAAACTAAGCCATGTGGTCAAAGGAATTGCTTGTAGAGCTTAAAGACATAATTGTGTTGAGGCACAGATCTAGGAAAGGCCATAAAATATTTTATTTTTGCCTCCATAATTCTTAAATGGAGCAAGTTTGAAACAACCATGACTCATTCTGTAGCTGGCTGCTTGGCCAAACTGAAAAGAAGAGCCATGATAAGACTCGACTCAATGGTCACTCTGCCTGATCAGCTGAGACCCTGTGATGAGATGGGAAAAAGCATCTAGAAGAGCACCACTGCCACATCCCATTGATATGGAGCATCATGTATAATGCTGTGCGTAGAACTCACACTATAACATGGCGTAACCACAAAAGCAGGAATGTGTGTACACACAGAAAAATCCAGATGCATAAATCTGTGTGTATGCAAACTTCCATGTTCTTCCGCTACATAAGATCATAAGTCAGCGTGAAAAGTAACGCACGTGCACGCGCCTCCTGTTCCACCCCAACTCCTCCCAGAATTACGCCCCTTTGAATATGCAAATCAATATAAATAGCCCTTAAGCTCAGCCTTCTGTAAAAAGAGAATGGGAAAAGCACGGGGGAAAATATAAGAATTTCAGCGAATACGAAGTGGAGGCAAAGGAAAAACATACTATTTGTTCAAATAAACCGTGGTATAATCAACAAAAGGAAGCTGATCGAGTGACAGAGAGTTGGAGAAACTCGAAAGCTCAAGTTCACAAAGTCGCACAGTGCCCGAAATAAAAAAGAAGTAACATATCAAAGTCTCCATGAAAAGATGAGTCGTAGCTCACCGTCTGAGTGTCAAATGAAAGCTTATTAAGGTACAGACAAAAAAAAAATAGACACACAGTGGGAAAAATGCATGAAATGCAAACTTTAATCTCAAAATTTTCACTTTAATCATGTACTTTATTTTGTCATTAAAGTAGAACATCATAATCTTCATCTTAAAATCGTTTAATTTACTAGTTTCTCAAATCCCATCGTAACTAAAGTAGCAAGTTAAATGCTTTGTTTTGTATTTGATCTTCTATGTGCTCTATGTGTGTGAATCACTACGTGCTTCCGGGCTTTCTCTTCCTCCGACAGGACACAGAATCCATTACATTCGGAATATTACAGCTCTCTGAATAATTAAAATACTGAGATGTATATGTGATATCATTTTCATGATGATAGGAGTTAAATCATGTTATTAACATAGGAACATGGTGGCACAGTGATTGTTCATGTCTCACACAGATGCTTGCTGCACCGCGTGATCTTCAATGAAATACTTTATTGTAGCAGTACTGTCTCTTTCAAACACACTAACCCCTAATTCCTGCCCTTACTTATTTTTCTCCAAATGCCCAATCGCCACACAATCAGCTCTGTAATAGACGTTAAGCCATCTGTAAGCTTAGAATGCTGATTCTTTAAAACTTTTAAGGAACATTGAAATATCTTCATAGTATGTGTTTAATTATTCTATCCATCTATCCTTCCAGTGTCGCATCAGCACAAGCAAGAATACAGCGTGAGGCAGGAACAATCCGTGAATGGAGCGCAAGCTCCTAGCTAGTGCTGCGCACCGTGTCCTGGCATGTTTAATTATTAACAATATAGATTACTGCGGTGGGCTGGCACCCTGCCCGGGGTTTGTTTCCTGATTTGTGCCCTGTGTTGGCTGAGATTGGTTCCAATATAGATTATTTAAATGAAGTTAAAGTTTTATCTTTATAATATAATAAACATATTTTGCTGCATTTCATCTTAAAAATGATATTGTCATCATATGTAAATACGTGCTTTATAAAGTGGCTCAGGTTGTGCAATATTATAACTGTAGTGCAAGTTTACAGTGAGGTAGTTCTACTTATAAGTACAAACAGTTCTACAAGGAGCCCTTGAATGAGTGCGTTTATAGTTCTTGGGAAGAAACTGTTTCTGAACTGCAAGGTCTGTACAGGCAGCGTGTGCTTGATGTTGTATACCGATAACTCTCTCAGATTCTGTAGATCTTTGATTCCCCACTCAGATACAGTGATTTAAATACTCTGAGTGGTGCAGTGAGAGTAATATGGAAAAAGACGATCCGTTGTGGCAACCCCTAAGGGGAACAGCTAAAAGAAGAAGAAGAAGAAGAAGGTGCAGTGAGAGTAATAACGCTAAAGCAGCTATTGTATTCAGAATAGTTTGACCATTCCTTGGACCATTATATTGTTACTGGTTAATTACAATCAGATACATTAAACTAATAAACAATATACGGTTAATTTCAGTGTATTTATAAAGCCGCGTCAGGGATGTGGATTTGAAAAAGAAGGGATAACCACACAAGAACAGTAGCAATGTTTTGACCCTAGGTGCTGCCAGTCTGCAAAACCAAGCGGAGAACTTGCGTACGCCAGGGTATCAGGTACCGTGGAAATGTACATGGCTTTACGCCAAGTTTAGGTTTTATACATCGTGATTTGAACGCAGAAACATTCTTATGCAAAAATTTTGTGCCTACGCACTGTTTATACATGAGGCCCCTGGTCTTTATGAGTAGGCAGACTATAAATGCAATACCATTTGGAGTTTGCAAAAAGGTACCCAAAGAACTCTCAGACTTTGAGAAACAAGATTCTCTGGTTTAATTAAACCAAGGTTAAACTGTTCGGCCATAATTTTAAGTGTTACATCTGAAGGAAACCAGGCATCTCTTATCACAAATGCAATATCACTCCTTTTTTGAAGCCTCAATGGTGGTAGCATCATGCTGTTTGGGTGTGTTTCAGCAGCAGGAACTGGTAGACTAGTCAGGGTTGACAGAATGCTGAATGGAACAAGTGACAGAGTATCCTTAATGAAAAACGATCTTCAGTGCACTTTGGACCTAAGTTGTATCAGAAGGCTTACCATCCAGCAAGACAATGGCCCTAAGCATAAAGCAAAGAAAACACAGGAGTTGCTTTTTTACTCTGTGAATGTCCTTAAGTGGCCCAGTCAGAGTTCAGTCTTGAACCCAAAATTAAACATCTTTGAAGAGACCTGAATATAGCTGTCCACTCTGTGGTAGAAATCAAAATCTTAATTAAAGAAAGAAACGTATCTTCTAATAGGACAAAACAGTAATCAGGCAGGAGAAAAGCAGATTATTGAATCTTTTAATTACTCTTCGGCAAAATGCCTTGAGGCAGACAGCTGGGGCCCTTACATATTCAGAGCCATACCTGCCCCCGGAGAGACAGATGGCAGCCCACCTGTGTTACAGAGGTGCCTCAGACTGCCACAAGTTCAGTGGGAGTTAGAGTTTGGCGCAGCCCTGTTGGGTTCTGTGGTGCCACCAGGGGGTGCTGCAGGTACTGTTGAGCATTCCAATCTAAGTTCTTGATGGTTTTTGAATAACTGACAAAAACTGACTGAATAACTTTGAAATTTGTTTGCTGCATGAATATTGAATATGCAGTTTCAAATGCAAGTGTGAATGAAGTGAAAAGGTCAAAGATCTGTTTTTATGATTTTGGCTGGAAGTAATCTTTTGGATTACATTATGGGTGTCAAACTTAGATCTTGAAAGGCCGAAGCAGCTATAGATTTTCATTCAAACCATTTTTACAAACTTATTTTAATTCAATTTTAATTAATTTGCCTCCCTGCGTGGAGTTTGCATGTTCTCCCTGTGTCTGCGTGGGTTTCCTCTGGGTACTCTGGTTTCCTCCCACAGTCCAAAGATATGCAAGTTAGGTGCATTGGTGATTCTAAATTGTCCCTAGTATGTGCTTGGCGTGTGGGTGTGTGTGTGCACACCCTGCGGTGGGCTGGTACCCTGCCAGGGTTTTTTTTCCTGCCTTGTGCCCTGTGTTGGCTGGAATTGGCTCCAGCAGACCTCCTTGACCCTGTAGTTAGGATATAGTTGGATGGATGGATGCTTTTTGTGATTTGAAACCCTTCATTGTTTTCTTTTTCC
>NC_053159.1:146104252-146121569 GCF_016835505.1 Polypterus senegalus | reverse complement strand
TGAACTCTGACTGGGCCACTTAAGGACATTCACAGAGTAAAAAAGCAACTCCTGTGTTTTCTTTGCTTTATGCTTAGGGCCATTGTCTTGCTGGATGGTAAGCCTTCTGATACAACTTAGGTCCAAAGTGCACTGAAGATCGTTTTTCATTAAGGATACTCTGTCACTTGTTCCATTCAGCATTCTGTCAACCCTGACTAGTCTACCAGTTCCTGCTGCTGAAACACACCCAAACAGCATGATGCTACCACCATTGAGGCTTCAAAAAAGGAGTGATATTGCATTTGTGATAAGAGATGCCTGGTTTCCTTCAGATGTAACACTTAAAATTATGGCCGAACAGTTTAACCTTGGTTTAATTAAACCAGAGAATCTTGTTTCTCAAAGTCTGAGAGTTCTTTGGGTACCTTTTTGCAAACTCCAAATGGTATTGCATTTATAGTCTGCCTACTCATAAAGACCAGGGGCCTCATGTATAAACAGTGCGTAGGCACAAAATTTTTGCATAAGAATGTTTCTGCGTTCAAATCACGATGTATAAAACCTAAACTTGGCGTAAAGCCATGTACATTTCCACGGTACCTGATACCCTGGCGTACGCAAGTTCTCCGCTTGGTTTTGCAGACTGGCAGCACCTAGGGTCAAAACATTGCTACTGTTCTTGTGTGGTTATCCCTTCTTTTTCAAATCCACATCCCTGACGCGGCTTTATAAATACACTGAAATTAACCGTATATTGTTTATTAGTTTAATGTATCTGATTGTAATTAACCAGTAACAATATAATGGTCCAAGGAATGGTCAAACTATTCTGAATACAATAGCTGCTTTAGCGTTATTACTCTCACTGCACCTTCTTCTTCTTCTTCTTCTTTTAGCTGTTCCCCTTAGGGGTTGCCACAACGGATCGTCTTTTTCCATATTACTCTCACTGCACCACTCAGAGTATTTAAATCACTGTATCTGAGTGGGGAATCAAAGATCTACAGAATCTGAGAGAGTTATCGGTATACAACATCAAGCACACGCTGCCTGTACAGACCTTGCAGTTCAGAAACAGTTTCTTCCCAAGAACTATAAACGCACTCATTCAAGGGCTCCTTGTAGAACTGTTTGTACTTATAAGTAGAACTACCTCACTGTAAACTTGCACTACAGTTATAATATTGCACAACCTGAGCCACTTTATAAAGCACGTATTTACATATGATGACAATATCATTTTTAAGATGAAATGCAGCAAAATATGTTTATTATATTATAAAGATAAAACTTTAACTTCATTTAAATAATCTATATTGGAACCAATCTCAGCCAACACAGGGCACAAATCAGGAAACAAACCCCGGGCAGGGTGCCAGCCCACCGCAGTAATCTATATTGTTAATAATTAAACATGCCAGGACACGGTGCCGCAGCACTAGCTAGGAGCTTGCGCTCCATTCACGGATTGTTCCTGCCTCACGCTGTATTCTTGCTTGTGCTGATGCGACACTGGAAGGATAGATGGATAGAATAATTAAACACATACTATGAAGATATTTCAATGTTCCTTAAAAGTTTTAAAGAATCAGCATTCTAAGCTTACAGATGGCTTAACGTCTATTACAGAGCTGATTGTGTGGCGATTGGGCATTTGGAGAAAAATAAGTAAGGGCAGGAATTAGGGGTTAGTGTGTTTGAAAGAGACAGTACTGCTACAATAAAGTATTTCATTGAAGATCACGCGTGGTGCAGCAAGCATCTGTGTGAGACATGAACAATCACTGTGCCACCATGTTCCTATGTTAATAACATGATTTAACTCCTATCATCATGAAAATGATATCACATATACATCTCAGTATTTTAATTATTCAGAGAGCTGTAATATTCCGAATGTAATGGATTCTGTGTCCTGTCGGAGGAAGAGAAAGCCCGGAAGCACGTAGTGATTCACACACATAGAGCACATAGAAGATCAAATACAAAACAAAGCATTTAACTTGCTACTTTAGTTACGATGGGATTTGAGAAACTAGTAAATTAAACGATTTTAAGATGAAGATTATGATGTTCTACTTTAATGACAAAATAAAGTACATGATTAAAGTGAAAATTTTGAGATTAAAGTTTGCATTTCATGCATTTTTCCCACTGTGTGTCTATTTTTTTTTTGTCTGTACCTTAATAAGCTTTCATTTGACACTCAGACGGTGAGCTACGACTCATCTTTTCATGGAGACTTTGATATGTTACTTCTTTTTATTTCGGGCACTGTGCGACTTTGTGAACTTGAGCTTTCGAGTTTCTCCAACTCTCTGTCACTCGATCAGCTTCCTTTTGTTGATTATACCACGGTTTATTTGAACAAATAGTATGTTTTTCCTTTGCCTCCACTTCGTATTCGCTGAAATTCTTATATTTTCCCCCGTGCTTTTCCCATTCTCTTTTTACAGAAGGCTGAGCTTAAGGGCTATTTATATTGATTTGCATATTCAAAGGGGCGTAATTCTGGGAGGAGTTGGGGTGGAACAGGAGGCGCGTGCACGTGCGTTACTTTTCACGCTGACTTATGATCTTATGTAGCGGAAGAACATGGAAGTTTGCATACACACAGATTTATGCATCTGGATTTTTCTGTGTGTACACACATTCCTGCTTTTGTGGTTACGCCATGTTATAGTGTGAGTTCTACGCACAGCATTATACATGATGCTCCATATCAATGGGATGTGGCAGTGGTGCTCTTCTAGATGCTTTTTCCCATCTCATCACAGGGTCTCAGCTGATCAGGCAGAGTGACCATTGAGTCGAGTCTTATCATGGCTCTTCTTTTCAGTTTGGCCAAGCAGCCAGCTACAGAATGAGTCATGGTTGTTTCAAACTTGCTCCATTTAAGAATTATGGAGGCAAAAATAAAATATTTTATGGCCTTTCCTAGATCTGTGCCTCAACACAATTATGTCTTTAAGCTCTACAAGCAATTCCTTTGACCACATGGCTTAGTTTGTGATACAAATTGTTAATTCTGGTGTGTGCAGTCTGTTGAACAGGTGGATTCCAAACAAGACGTACAAACATCTCAATGATGACTAATAGAATAGGATACACTAGGGCCAAATTTCAAATGTCTGAATTCTTGCGTTGATGTTATATTTCATTTTTTAATTTTTTTTAATACATTTTTGATACATTTTGCCTTTATAGGGGTATTAGTGTTGTCTGATGAAGTGAAAAATTAATTAAAACAATCTTGGAATAAGGCTACAACATAACAAAATGTGAAAAATGTGACGTGATCTGAATACTTTCTGAAGACTACATGTGACAGAATCAGCAAAATTGTATGCACTTAGTATTAATTTTTATCACCACTTTACAATTCTAGAACTTCTTTCAACATAAACTGTATGTTGTTTTAACCAGTCACATATTGACATTCATTGGGCACACTGCGCATCTTGACAGCTGTACAGTATTTGACCTTAGACGGCAGGTTCAGCAGCGGATGAATGAATCAATGAAGTGTGAAGTGATACTACATACTTTTCAACAACAGCAATTTCTTAGTTACTGAACGAAAATAAAAAGACAGCTTGGCATGCATTTTCAAAAGAGTCAAGTTTTATCCACTTGGAAAAACAGCCTTTCTCTTTAATGTGCTTAACATCTTTTGAATCATCTGACTTATACATAATAACTTGCCAACTTTTGCATTGTGTTATTTGTCATTACAGCTATATCCCTTTATGTAAATTACTTGGGTAAACACATTACCAAATCTTGATAAGAGACAGTTACCAGATTCGTTTTATGAAGGGTTTATTAGAATGTTCGGCAAAATGCAGTTTTGACAAAAGGATAATAGAACAAAGCATATCTAAGCTTCATTACACTTCATGGCATCTCTCAGAACAGACTGTTCCTGAATTTCCTTGCAAAAATATCGGAACCTAAGAGTTCTAAGGGTGTAGATTATCATAAATAACAGGCCTCATAGGCAGAACTGATTGATCAGCTGCCACATACTCCCTCACTATACTTGCAGGTCAAGCAAATAACATGTCAGAGTAAGAGCTTTAATTCTTGTTACATGCAAGCTGAGGCAACAGCTCTCTCATGAGGTTTACATTCTACTTACTTTGAATTTTTGAAGGAATTGAAGAATTATAATCATAGCACCAATGTAATGTTAAGATATTAACCACTTTTAAAACATACATCTTTACACTATAACCCACATTTATGTTTTAAAGGCATCTTTACAAATTAAACTTGAAGCTCAAGCAGATCATGTATTCTGTCTTTACAGCCTTTTTATATTCCAAAGAAAAATGGTAGTAATGCTGCCTTACTACTGTGGTGTCAGTTCAAGAAACTATTTGCTGGTTCAATTCCTGCTTGTCACTCTTTGTAAGCCACTTAAACTGCATGTAATCCTTTTTTTTAAATATCTAAACAACTCCACTAACGTTCTGTATGTATAATGATATTCATTAGAGTGAGGCATAGCACATATCAAGAGTCACTTTGTTCAAGTTAACATGGGTTTTACTCACATGTAAAGATTAATAAACTATTGCAAAGAAATTCCCGAATTTAAAATGTTTGTCTTCATTACACATTTTTGGTCATTATGCTCCACAGTAAAAAAAAAAAAAAAATTCTCAAAATGCTTTTTTTTCACTTAAGAACATTCATCAGATACACTATAATATGTCAATAGTTGTTTGGCCATGAAGCAAAAACTTCTGTACTTACAGTGTCATGATCATCATCTGCATGGTTGTATGTTTTTCACATTAAATATCCAAAACCAAACTCTGTTTTTATATTAAATGGAACCACCTTATTCAGGACATTATCTCCCCTAGAACGCTAGAGGTCAACTCCCCTGGCTTTCAGCTGGGCAACGGGTTTGGAGCACGGAAGCTCGACTCTGCTGGAGCCCGTGGTCACTGCCTGGACATTTTCTGAGGCCTATTTAGCAGCACTTCTGCCACACCCAGAAGTGCTGCCGGAAGAAGGTTATTGGACACCTGGAGTCCTTCCTGGTGTTCTATAAAATTAGCCAGCCAACACTGCTCAGGGAGCCAGAGTCGGGAGGAATTAGATGAAGCTTGCCAGGAAAGGAGTGAAGGCGGAAAGAGAGAAAGAAGGAGGAAAGGGTTTTGTACTGGACTGTATATTTGGTGCTGGCATTGTGTACTGTGTTGTGAGAATCAGGAAATACCACTTCCCACGTGAATAAAAACGTATGTTGTGTGGCAAACTCGTGTCTCTGCTGGTCTATGTCAGGTTGAGGGCAGCTGGAGCACCCCAGTATTCCACAAATGGCATCCCGGATGGGACTTCCTGGCCATCTGCTGGCTGGAGACCCATTTTAAAAAATATTCTTGTGGCCAACCCTGACACACAACGTAGCCACACCTACCTCAAAAAACTTGCAGAAGATGCCTGTTGAAGTCCTGTCCCGTCCAGTATGGTTAAAAACCCATACTAAGAACCTTTGATGAGATTGGAAAGAGCACCACTGCAACACCCCACTAATCTGGTCTTTATGGCTGAGTGGGCAGACAATGCATGAAATCCCATTTGGAGTTTGTAAAAAGATACGTAAAGAACTCTCTGACTTTTAGAAACAAGATTCTTTGGTTTCTATGCTGTATAAGGTGGAAAACGAGGAAAAATTGTTTCCCTTGTTATTAGCTTATTATAAAGGTGTGTTGTGTGCTGGATTTGGCCTCAGTGTCTGTTGTGCCTGGGGTTTGGGGAGCTGTACAACCCCTGGTGTCCACAATATATTGTTGTTTTATATCTATACTAATAAAAGGTAAAGCCCTCACTGTCTCACTCACTCACTGACTGACTGACTGACTCATCACTAATTCTCCAACTTCCCGTGTAGGTAGAAGGCTGAAATTTGGCAGGCTCATTCCTCACAGCTTACATACAAAAGTTGGACAGGTTTCATTTCGAAATTCTACACGTAATGATCATAACTGGAACCTATTTTTTCGTCCATATACTATAATAGACTTCGGCTCGATGCCCGTGGGAGGCGGAGTTACGCCTCCCACGTAATTTAGTGCCTGCCCATATAAGGCCGTCTGTCAGCGGCAATCCAATAGAAACACTGCCGCTAAATATTCACGGGTGAAGGACTGTGCTTATGCAGAGGAAGATGAGATGGTCAGGGTGGTGTTTGGCACAAACTCAGCGAAACTGCGAGAGTAACTTTTAAGTGCCGGGTCTTAGCTAACATTAAATACAGCCGTGGACATCGCACGAGATGGCACCAGCACAGCTGGGAAACTTCGATGCATGTACACCGAACGGCTCACGTGAACTGACGCAGTGCACAGACAAAAAGCAACAGTTTCAAAGAGTGCTGAACAAAAAACGAATTACACAATTGAGAAGGCAGCAAAAAAATATGAAGCGTCTGATACATACAAGCATATTCATAAGTGCAGCTACTGCGGAAACAAAGCACATGGTGGAAAAAGTCAATGTCCCGCTAAAGGAAGACAGTGTAAAAAAAACCTGTGCATGCAGTGTGTCACGTCTCAGATAAAGAGGAAGACGAGCTGTTTATTGATGCAGTAAAAACGAATCGATGAATGAAACCTGTTATCTTTAAAACGATTGACAAACACGGAATGTAACTTGAACACAACACATCCTACAAATACGAACCTGACTAAAAGAAATGATGATAATCAAATCTTTGATGACAGCAACACTCATAACACTCACAAAACAATCACTGTATATTGACAATCATGTTACGTTATTTTTAAAATGTTCCCTTGTCTTTTTCATAACTTTTTTAACAAACTACTTCTCCGCTGGGAAACGCGGGTATATATATATATATATATATATATGTATATATATACCTCGATCTACATACTCTCAAATAGACAAGTCACACGCCATGGCGCAATGGTAGAGGCTTTGCCTCTAGCGCCGACATCTGAGGTTTGATTCCCAATGCACTGAGTATATACGCGTGCTTCCCGATTCATTTTACCTTCGCATCCCCTTGGTTTGAGACGTATGAAAAAATATGCGGTTAACGCAGAATCATGTTACGTTATTTTTAAAATGTTTCCTTTTCTTAGCACAAGCACAGCTGAGAAGCTTCGATGCATATACTCCATAACGCTGCTAAAAAATAACGCATTTAATCACACTTTCAATTCCAAGCAAAGGGGAACTTTTCTCAATGCATGATTTCCTGGTACATCGATTACATTGATGCACACATCAGAGCTACAAAAATGTTAGAGTTGAAATAAAGCGCGTTCCTACGACTGATCGGAGGAAAATTTCATTTCAAAAGACTACCCGACGGAAGCCTTGATAAAAGCATGGTTTTGTGCACACTGAAAAGCAAGCAAAATTAGATGCATTACAGAAAGCGGACTTTGTGGCTCTTACTGAGGATCATTGGACTTCCGTGACCGTTAGTAATTCTAATTACATCTAATTACAAAATGTTCAATGATCACACTGTTTTAGCCTAATGTACAAAATATTTTTGGCTAAGGTTACTCAGAGTTTAAAGATGAGGCTGGTCAAATTACCTTTTATGTTTCTGACTTATTTTTTTAAGAAGAAAAACTGCACTTTATGTTGAAATTTTGGTTATTATTATTTAAAGACAATACCATTCTGAAAATGTACTTAAAGTACTTAAAATACCACTTCATTTTTAATTCTGCCCAATTTTAGCCAGGGATGATATTTTTGTTTCTGTTTTGAATTGAAATGCAGTTTAAAAGCATTTTTTTTTCAGAAATTAAAAGAGCTTGAGTTTACAATATTCATGTCCATGTCTATTATTTGATTCTGTCGCCCACTAAAACCCTTTTAAATTAAAAGAATATTTTGCTAATTGGGGCAGATTTTCATGTGTGATTACATACGATTAATCAAGATTAATTATTACACAGCCTCTAATTAATTTGATTCATTTTTTTCACCCCTAATATATATATGTAGATATATATATATATAGATTTGTATATATATATATATGTGTGTCTACATTAGTACATGTGTATATATGTATGTATATGTATATATATGTTTATATGTGTGTGTGTGTGTGTGTATATATATATATATATGCCAGCAACACTCATGACAATAACAACACAATTCCATTGTCAATCAAGTTACGTTATTATTAAAATGTTTCCTTTTCTTTTTCATTACTTCTTTAACACACTACTTCTCCACTGCGAAGCGCGGGTATTTTGCTAGTATATATATATTAGTGCTGGGCAACGATTAAAATTTTTAATCACGATTAATCGCAGACAATCACAATAATCACATTGTTATGCGCAAAATTCAATAATGAACTCAAAAGTAGTTTATTGCATGTATTTGGTTTGCAAACACTTTAAACAAATAAGATGCATTTTAACAGCAGTATTCCCTTTACATAGTAGCAGTTAAAATATTTCTTGTAAATCTCAACTTAAACATTAACATCATTAACATTCATATCAAAACAGTTATAACTGAATTTTACTATATTAATGGACTTGTTAATAAATAAATTCCCCAAGAACGCACTATTAATCAGCAATATTACACTAAACTGCTGAGGCATCTGCCGGTAAGCATCAGGAAATAAATGTGCGTGTCACATACAAAACTGCATTTTCACCATGACAGCACACCTGTACACACCACTGTACCATGCCAGTGCACTCACCACATTGCTCAAAGAGGTTTTGACCAAAAACAATGTCACTGTTGCTTCACAACTTCTGTATTCACCAGCTCTCGTTCCCTGTGACTTTTCTTGTTCATAAAATGAAAACTGATACTGAAGGTAAGTCAATTTGCTACCATGTTAGAAATCCAGGTAAAAAAATCTCAAGAGGACCAAGACATGGTAAAAAAAAGATGAGGATAAGAAATGTTTCCTAGAGTGAAAGAAGCATCGGGACGAATGTATTGCATCTCAATAGGAGTATTTTGACAGTGACTAAAAAGGGATTGCTGTAAGTTGTATAATAAGGTATTTTTCTTTTTATCAGTTCTGTCAGTTTTTAGGTCTGTTTAAACAGAAGGATTTGGATTTATGAGAAACATGTCCACCTTAATGTAGTGCCTCATTTGAGCTGCATCACTGCTTCAACATATTTTCATTATTGTACATATTTTATACAAGAAGCACATACCTGTCAGGTGCATTTGATTTCAAAAGCCATCTTTGTTTGGTGTCCTGCTTTCCAAAGCACTTTTCTTTTTTTCATTATTTTAAACAATCTCACAGATCCCTGCCTCCTCATGTTCTTCTGGCTCTGAACACCTGTCTCGATCTTTACAATGTTAAATGTACGTTTCATGAAATAAAAATTGCTGTAGGCCAGTTTTAACTGAAAACAGTAGATCACTATAGAAAAATGAATGGAAGTAAGTCTATAATTTTTGCTAACTCAATGAATCAGTTCAGCAACTGACCTTCCACACAGCTCGATCGAGTCACATACAAAACTGTCATCCACACACCCCTTTAACTATTTTGTTTCTGTTTTTGTCTTCGATTGTTGTATTTGTCAGGGGTGACCACTTACTTGCCCCATGAAATGTTAGTTTATCACTGATTGCTAGCCTCATGGTGATTTTTGTTATTCCTTATTGGCAGCGTTTCATTTAAGGGCATTCGAGTTTATGAAGTGATAAGAGTCCCTTATGCTGAAAGGATGGATCCTCTTTGAGGAGGGAAAACTGGATCTGCATGGTTGTTTCTAAATGTTGATCAATGATCAGGGGTACAGAATGATCGTCAAGGAGAACTAGTCTACAAATACAGTACAGGATAGATACAAGTAGGAGGAAAATTAACAAATAAACAGACCAAACAATCCTTTGTCTTATAAACAGGGCCTCACTATAGTGTATATAATTTTGCATTCCTATCGTTGTGGCAGGTTGCCAAACACACTTGTCTACCTCTTAAAACAATATAATATCAACAGTGCACATAACACAAAAAATGATATACCATGCATTTTGTGTAGTCAACTATTGTGTTTTATTTTGCAATTAATCCATAAATATTATTGATATTTTGTATTATTTAATTAGTACTATTGTTATCAGTCATTTAATAACTAAATGTCATTCATTGCAAGTTATTAAAATCTTAATAATTAATTGCTTGAATGCTTTGCTTGAGTATCTGTATATTTAAAAGGAAGGGATTTTCTGCCTTTCAGCTTCTGGTTTATGAACAATTCCTTTCTAGTTCTGATTTGTTGCCTAGCAACTTGTTGGACATACACAAGTGAACTATGGGGAAATTCAAGGTAAACCTAAATATTTATTGTATATAAAAAATTGACAGAAATATTTACCTGTATAAGAACATCTTTTACCTATTTGACCATCTTTTGTGTCCTTTAACAGAGGGCTGGCAGTTCCCATCTCATTTCGTTTACAGTTTGGTACAGAGAGGGCTTGCCTTTTGGGAAAGTAGAATATTTGCCATGCAAAGTGACGTGAAAATATTGCCAAAAGTGACTTTTATCACATTGCCTGTGACATGCTTACAAGTCACATCACATGTTTACATCAACAGATATCGAAAATGTGCTTTTAGAGTTATCATGTTTGTTTCACTTTCACTGCATGAAATGGCATTAATATTTAATAAGGGACAACTGCTCATCAATGGATATGTTTGCCTTTATTTACAGGGCATAATGCAGTTCTGCAAAAACTGTGCTGAGTGTCTAATATATCAGTAAAGCCATGAAAATACAAAGTGCACAGCCAGCATCAGTTTTCCATGAGGAAAGAACATGTGAGTTGGTACACTGTGAATGCAGCAATCCACAAATGAATGAATGCAGCTCACTTGCAATGTTTTCACAGACTTGACAGAAGTAAAAATGTATACAAATACAATTCATACTGTGACAGATGGCTAGGGTATCTGCGCAGCCGGTATGCCTGGAAAGTGGAAGGACCAGGAGAGGACCAATACCTCTCCCGAGACATGAGAGGGCAACCGCCCTGATTCATATGTGGGCCACACGTTCAGAGCTGGGAAGCTCCATCCGATTGGGGCATGTGGCCACCACCCGGGTCTGCCCAGATGTTCCAGGAGATGTGGACTGCAGCACATCCGCCACAACAGTGAGTGCTGCTAGGCCAGAAGGCAAATACACCTGGTGCGTTTCCGGGTGGTCAGGCAGCACTTCCACCACACCCGGAATTGCTGTAGGAAGATCGTCAAGAAGCACCTAGAACATATCTGGGTACTGTATAAAAGGGGCCGCCTCGCTCCAGTCGAGGAGCTGGAGTTGAGAGGGATGCGGCAAGAAAAGAATAGAAAGAAGGAAGGACTGTGAGCTTGGTGCACTGTATTTGATAAAGATAAAATAAAACATGTGTGTTTTGGACATAAACTGTCTTGGTGTCTGTCTGTGTCGTGGCTGGTTCCCACAATATATACTTGCATACATGCAATGAAAAGATCTACAGAAATGTGTATATATTTGTGGTACAGTCAAAATTTAAATTCATTCAAATTCAGGTCACAGATTATTGGTAAATATGTATGGTGGACGACAATTTAGTGTTTCTGTCTTGACTGACACAAACAACACTATTTATAGTTGATAGAAGAGTTATAGTAGATTTATAGTAGAATCCTAACTAGGAAAAGAAAATCCGAACACATTTCTCCAGTTTTGATGTCACTACACTGGTTGCCTGTGTCATTCAGGATTGACTTTAAAATACTACTTATGGTTTATATAGCCTTAAATAATCTCGCTCCATCTTATATATCGGAATGCCTGACACTTTATATTTCAAATCGTAACCTTAGATCTTCAAATGAGTGTCCCCTTATAATTCCAAAAGCTAAACTTAAAAGAAGTGGTGAGGCGGCCTTCTCCTGTTATGCACCTAAAATCTGGAATAGCCTGCCAATAGGAATTCGCCAGGCTAATACAGTAGAGGACTTTAAAAAACTGCTGATAACACATTACTTTAATATGGCCTTTTTATAACTTCACTTTAACTTAATACTGATACTCTGTATGTTCAATTCATCATAATGACTATTCATAGTGGCTCCGAAACCCGTACTGACCCTACTCTCTCTTCTGTTTCTTTTTCTGGTTTCTTTGTGGTGGCGGCCTGCACCACCACCACCTACTCAAAGCATCATGATGCACCAACATTGATGGACTGAAAACCAGAAGTCTACATGACCATCATCATCAGGTCCTTCCATGAAAACCCTTAATACACTGTATTTGACTGTTTGATTTGACTGTTTGATTTATGTTAGGTAGATTGCCCAGAGGGGACTGGGTGGTCTCTTGGTCTGGAACCCCTACAGATTTTATTTTTTTTCTCCAGCTTTTGGAGTTTTTTTTTTGTTTTTTCTGTCCACCCTGGCCATCGGACCTTACTTATTCTATGTTAATTAATGTTTATTTTTTATTGTGTCTTCTATTTTTCTATTCATTTTGTAAAGCACTTTGAGCTACATTTTTTTGTATGAATATGTGCTATATAAATAAATGTTGATTGATTGATTGATTGATGCTGTTTATTAAACTTTTTGACAAAAATAAAGACTCCTTATCATAGGTAACAATATCCAGTTCCCTAAAACTCTTTTAAGAATCTAGGCTGCATTAGACTGTCATCCGTATCATTTCTATGTGTCATTCCAATGGTTTTCCCAAGATATAAACAGGACTCATTGAGTTCATTTCAGTCCAGACTATTTATGCCCAGTATAAATCAGGGCAAAGTGTCAGGCATTGTAATGGAAGCCTTGAATGGACTTGCTCATGCCTGGAGGGCAAGTCAGTGGTGGAGACTGTGAGGACATGTTTGTGCTTTAGAGTGCAATAGTTCTTTGAAGCTTACTTGCAAATAAATAAAGCAACCATTCTGTCACACATTTTTATGCTGTAAATAATATTGGCATGTTTCTTCAAAAAAAGGCAATAAGTAAGATAAATAAAATTCACCGCTGTTCAGAGCAAAACAAAAAGATATTTTAAGAAGTCTCACTATTAAAAGAAGAGGTTATTAGAATAAAATGCAATCCAAATTAAAAAATATACAAATGCCAAATTGAAATTAGTATGAATAACACTTACAAATCTGGATAAAGGTAGAAAATGTAGAAAAATAAGCTGCTATCATAAACAATAGACATAAAATGATAAAAACACATTTAAAAATTAAAGCTTTGTTTAGTCATCTATTCTGATACAATAAGTCTGCCTACACTAATTAGAAAAGCACAAACTCTGAAAACCCCCCATCTCAATTGGATGGAACACTGTGGAAAAATCCATTAACATTTTTAAGTATGCTAGCAATTTTTTAAAAGCTTTATTGTTAAAAGGTCCTTCACCAATTGCTTAGCAAACATTCATTGTGTGAGACTCTCTACAGTAAGACTTCTATGATAGTTTCTTTTATAAAGGATATTGTTTAGGACTAGAAGGATTTTTTTTTTTCTAATACCACAAGGTGTATGGCCCATTTAGTTTATTGGGTGGAAGTTTCAGCAGCAAGCCTTATTCATGCTTCGCATAAATAAAATTAAAACTTTTTTCTCCTTTCCCTGCCAGATGAATTCGACAATAAATGCAGAAAGGTGCAAATATGAGAGGTTAGACTCGCATCGTTTTGACACTCTGGGAAGATGTGTATACGTCTCATGATATTTACTGGTAAGATGAGTTTTTAACATTGTGCAATGGAATTTCAATTTGAAATCTAGTATACCAATATAAAAAAAAACAATTATGGAAGAACACTAATCATCTGACTAGCCCGTCATATCAGCACCATCAGTTGTCAGACCAGCACAGACTATCCAGGTTAGTACCACCAACTGTAAATAACTATCCAGTGTGGTAAAACTTTCTGCTGGAGTACTGGATGTTGGCAAGTTATAACTAAACAAAAACTGCACTCCAATGTCCCCATCCCATGTACTCTACATCTCATAATAACAAGCAGAACGGTATCAGTGTTCTTATTGAGTTGTAGCGCATGTTTGGAGAGGCAATCAACAATGTGTTGCTTTATGTTATCTAGAGAAAATCCAAGCAACATGTCCACCTTTTATTGGCTAACTAAAAAGATTACAATATGCAAGCTTTCAAGGCAACTCAGGCCCCTTCTTCAGGCAAGATGTTATCTGAAATGTTGTATATACTCTAATGAATTGTATAACTGAAGAGAGGAATATTTTTTAGTTTGTTGTCACATGACTCACTTAGAATTTCAGTGCTAAGATGAGCTGTTCTGCAATTGTGAGAATTTTCTTATTTTTGTCAGTTTGATGTGCATTTAGATAAGATGCACAGAGTATCAACTGTTTCCTATGAAATCTCGCTCCAGTGTGTTTTGTGAAGCTTCAAATTTGTGGTTATTTCATTTGAAAAATTTCAAAGATTTACTTTTATAAATGCTGAGCTTTGTTTCCAAATGTCTTAATAGTTTGGAAGGTTTCATGCTTTTGTTTGCTAGTTCTTCACTGCAGATTGTGCACAATGGCCACTGCTTACCATGCTTCATGATAAATGTAAATACATACTTCAGAAAATCTGGGTCAGATGTTCATTTAATGTTCCTGTTTGGTTCATATTTCTTGCATGGATCCTGATGTTGATACAGAATTGAAAGTGATCAGATTTGTTAATGATATAGTGCATTTGAGGAACTTGTCCATGTTCACTACCTTTCTTAACTGAAGAGTGCATCTCCTGTAACGTCTCTTTAACTGGGCACAGGACGTAAATCTGCAATTAGTAGCACCCTCTAAACATTAAAGGGATAGCTGATTTAAAGTTTGTTTTTTATTTTTAATTTAGCTCCAACATCCCAACTGGTCTAAAAACAAAAGGACAACAGATCATAAACTGATGCATTGTCCTAAAAGCAGCCAAAGGAAAAAGCATGAATGAAGAACAGTGGGAGGTTCACTAGCAGTCGACATTGAAATTTCTTTTTAATATTATTATACAAGAGAAAAAAAAATAATCCAAAATTAAATAACTAAAGTGCTCCAAGCAGAACCAAGGAACTGTCAGCCCCGCTTAAAAGATTTTTTTCAGTATAGTGTTTTGGCTAAGTCACTGGACTTTAAATTCCAAAATTGCAAGCTCATTTCCTCCTGTAATTCACAGTGTAACCCACCCCAAGCAAGTCAGTTAACCTGATGTGCTCCAACTGTAAAAAAATTCTTGGCATCAGCCAAATGTTAAATAATGGTAATTATTATTTGCTAAATAGATTCATCCAACATGTCCTCCCTAAATGCAATGCATTTTGGCTCAGCTTTATTCTTTTCAGTACTATCTGGACAGCTACAGTCTTTTCAGTGGAATTAATGGCTATAATTTTGACCTTAGTTTGGGCAGAGGAAATACAAAGTGGTAATTTGTTCAGATTCAATGGCTGCTTTATTATCAATCCATAATGAGGAACGTAAATCAAGATATAATATGATTATGAAAACTCATCATATATTATGCGTTTTATACAACCAGTATCTTACAGTGGGATTTTTGTTGGTTCCAGCACATGTACTGTAGATATAGTGGGAAATGAGGTGGTCGATAGGCTCTTTAGAAAAGCTTCAAGTAAAACTGATATAAATATCACAGTGTCACTAAGTGTTCCTGAAAGAAAAAGACCTATAAAAAAGCAAATTGATAAATTAAGGCAAAAATGGTGTGAAAAGAGAAATACAGCCAGGCATCTATTCCAGATACAAAATCCAGTTTATGGGAATATCTTTACAGAGAAGCACAGAAAGGATGATGTTGCTATAAACAGATTAAGAATGGGTCGCTGTGGGTTGAATGGCAATATGAAATTAATTGGAAAATACCTGATGAACTATAAGGAATGTTTAAAAACAGAACCTGTCACGCATGTTTTACTGTAGTATAAAAAACTGTGAATTAGAGAGAGCCTGGCTGAAAAGACAATTAATGCCTTTAGGTATCCAAGACCGAACTTTAAAAAATATGTTTTAAAAGTCTAATAATAGAGAACAGATATACAAAAAGTACTACATTTTTTTTTAAAAAGTCAGGATTATAGAAACAGTTATAAGGACTATTAACACCAACACTACAGAAGATGACTGTAATGCACAATGAAGTGTAAAAACTCAATAAAAAGAAGAGGTTGAAGAGGGAATCATTGTTATTATTAAGTCGTGTGAATCGTGAGTATACTTTTTATGATTGGATTTTACAGATTTTTTTAATTATATTTGCTTTGTCTAAGGATTCTGATTTCTAGATTTCTAGTGTTTCTTGTGATTTGTTTACTGTGGATTGCTTTTTTGGCATCTCTTTTAATGCCTCTGTTTGTTCTGTTGAACTTATTCTGTATTTTGCAAAAAAAAATCATATTTTTATAAAAATTCTTTTCATAGTCTGTCTTTCCAAGCCAAACGTTTATGGTTTCACCTTCTCTTGGAAGACACTTGGATATTTTGGGACATGAAAATTATTTTGAGGCCTAATTTTCTTTTGCGCCTGCTAGGTCTGAAGCAGGCCTGTGGGGTTTTTGGTTTAATCCATTTGGAGTGAGACCTAATCAAGGCAGACAAAGGAGGCCTAGCCTGTCTTATGAAGGCTTTTGGAGGCCTTATACCCTTACTACTTTCATGGAGGCTCTAGATCATGTCAGTAATAATATAAATAATCATGGACAGTTGACTGTATGATAGGCTCACCAATTTTACTGGCAAACACTGCTTATAATTTAATGTGTTTAGAGTTTGCAAATGGGATTAGGAGAACAATGATTACAAGTTTGTGAGAGACGAGTCAAATGGAAAATTTGACCATCACACATTCCCCCTTAGCAATGTATTAAAGTTGTTTTATACTAAATGTAACAATTTTCCTTTCTTGTTATTTTAATTGTCATCTTACCAGGCAACATAAAGGTTTTTATAAATGTTGAGAGACTTGTAAATTAATAGTGACTGTTTTATCACATTTTCAAATTTCTGTATTGGATTAGTTTTTACTGCAAAATGACATTTTATCTCTTGCTATTTCATTTATTTGGTTGTGTGGTTGCATTTGTTTAAATAAAAACAAACCCTCTAAAAAATATAATTTAGCTGAAATACCATAGCTGCTGTAAGTTCCATCTGAAGATCTGAAGTAAAGATTCTAGCTAACAAACATGTGAATTGTTGGAACGTGGGGTTACTTTGGTGTTTTTCTACACTGTCATTTTTTTTATTTTTCCTTTTTAAAACACTTATTTTGATCTCTTCATTGAGCCT
>NC_053159.1:146074417-146103752 GCF_016835505.1 Polypterus senegalus | reverse complement strand
AGAATGGAAAGTACCAAAGCATACTGTAGGGGAACTGTCATGATACAATCCACATTCATGAAAGTCCTGTAAAATGACTTCCATATGTAGTGCCCTCCTAGCTGGGTGTATCGGTGAACTGAATGTCTTAGTAACATACCATTATTATTATTATTAAAATGCAGGAAGAGAGAAAAAAAGAGAGTAAGCAATTAAAGTATATAAAGGCATTAGTTAGCCAATGAGATACTTTTTCTTTAGAAAGAGGGAAAAGGATAAGGAAGAAAATAAAGATACTGTGGAGGCTTAGAAATGGTGTGGAGAATTAAAGTGCTAGATGTATGAAAAGATCGAGAAATAGGAAAAGATGGAGAGTTGAGAGAGAGGTTAGAAAAAGTTTTTTTTGTTTATGTTCGTGTTAACATGAAGTTTGAGGAGATATTGAGCAGGTTGATTCACTATAGCAGGAACATGATGAAAGCTCGGCTTTGATAGAGAGAGCGGCGGCGTCTCCCACAGGCACGTAGCCCTTTGAAAGCACACGAGCAAGTTCACCTGAGATAAAGCCGGCAGCTGACCAGTAGAAATAACCGGCAGTGAGAAATTAAAGTCGATCACTTAGCGGGTGGTGGAAACTTAAAAGCGACGGTGATTCAGCTCAACACGGAAAGCGCAGAAGCACCTATAAAAACGGCAAAGATGACTTCAACATTTAATGTAAGTTCTATCTGCTCTCTGCCCATCGAGGGCACGTTTATATGTTGTGTGTCCTGCAGTATGTACAGCTCAGGTTTTCCGGCCGACAGTGCAGATAGCTTCACCTGCCAAAAATGTTTAGTTAATTTAGAGTTGGTCGGGAAAATACGCGAATTGGAGGACCGCGTTAGGAATCTGATAGCGATTAGGCAAACCGAAAATTGGATCGACTCGGTTTGTTTAGACAATTCGGCTACATCTGATTCGGCTTCAGTCTCTCCAGGTCCCACTGTAGTCAGTGCGAGGCCGAAATCAGCAGCACCAATTCAGCCACAGGGCGAGTGGGTAACAGTAAGACGGGGGTCTAAGAATCCAAAATTTAGTCCCCCAGCACCCAGGTCACCAATTCGGACCCAGAACAGGTTCTCAGCTCTCCGCGCCTGTGGAAACTGAGAATAATAAAGTGCTCATAATTGGCGATTCCATAGTGCGGAATGTTAGAATTCCAAACTATGTTAAACCAGCAGTTAATGTTAAGTGCCTTGCAGGGGCCAAGATTTCTGGCATAAAGGCCGCATTGGACCGTGTTGCCGACGATGAAGTATCTACCTTATTGCTGCATGTCGGCACTAATGATATTTATTTACAGCAATCTGAGGTATTAAAGCGGAACTTCATCTCTCTATGCACCAAAGCTAAAACAAAATGTCGGAATTTAATTGTATCTGGTCCCTTACCAAGATTGTATAGAGGGGATGTGATTTATAGCAGATTGCATTCCTTTCACTGCTGGCTAGAAACCTGGTGTGCAAATAAAAGCATAGCATTTGTGAACAATTGGGATGATTTTTGGGAAAGGCCTGGATTTTTCAGAAGAGATGGTCTTCATCCTAACTGGAGGGGATCTTATGTATTATCCCAAAATATGGCAGCAAAACTGCCTGGTTGACTGATTAGAGCACCATCCAGGCCGCAGTCATGTGATCTTAAATCACAGGCTGTTCTTTATCCCACCTGTTATTTTCCTGAAGCTGTTACCCATAATCCCTGTTGTGGGGCATCCAGTAAATTTAGTCTTGAAACAAACCATAAATTAATTGATAACCAAAAAATAAGGTGTATAATTAGACCAAGGGATAAAACCAGACACTCCACCAGGGGCATCTGTAATAGAAATTTAATTCAAATTAAAACAAAAATATATCAGCAGTTCAGAAAGAACCATGCAGTTTTAAATGCTGTTTATTGAACATTCGCTCTCTTGGCACTAAAGCTGTTTTGGTAAATGATATAATATTAAGTACAAAATCTGATCTGTGTCTTCTTACTGAAACCTGGCTTAGTAAATATGACACTGTTCCCTAGCTGAGGCGTCACCAGATGGATACTCGTTCCTTCATAAGTCTAGAGATTCTGGTCGAGGAGGAGGCCTTGGAATAATTCATTGTAACAAAATGCAAATCACTCCTAAAAATTTAGGCAACTTTACATCCTTTGAGGCATTCATTTTAAATATTAAAACAGATTCCAACACAATTATAGTGCTAGTCTACAGACCACCAGGGCCATATTCATTGTTCATGACTGAATTTAGCAACCTTCTGTCTGATTTGGCTATAAATTATGATCACGTAGTTCTGATGGGGATTTTAATGTACACATTGATGTGGAAACTGACACTTTTAGCAAATGTTTTACTTATTTGTTAAATTCAGTAGGATTTTGTCAGATTGTCAAAGGTCCAACTCATAATCATAACCATACATTAGATTTAATTATAACTTACAAAGTTGAAATTCAAAATTTAAATATTACTCCATTAAATGTAGTTATTTCCGATCACTTCTTAATTACGTTTGATTTAGTTCTGCCCATGCCAGCGCTCGCAGATTAAAACAAAGACAGTGCGACATCTAGATTGTAATTCTGCTTCAAAATTTATAGATACCTTGAGTAAGTCGAGTGTAATTGTGGAAAACCATTTAGATCAGTTAACATCAAATGTAAACGTGGAAAACAATTTAGATCAGCTAACATCACATTATAATGTGACCTTGAGAGATGCTCTGGACACAGTGGCTCCCTAAAACAAAAGTGATCAAAGTACATAGAAACTCTCCCTGGTTTAATGAAAACACTCAAGCTCTTAAATTAGAGTGTCGAAAACTGGAGCAGATGGAGAACAACAAAGCTACATGTCTTTCAAATTGCATGGACAGAGAGTGTTAATAAATATAAAAGGCCCTCTTTAAAGCTCGCTCAGAATACTATTCTACATTAATAGATAGCAATAATAAAAATCCTAGGGTACTTTTTAGAGCAGTGGCTAAATTAACAAATGGGAATTCAGATCAACAGTGCAAAATACCAACAGATATTAGCAGTACAGACTTTATGAACTTCTTCAATGAGAAAATTAAAAATATAAGATCCCAGATCTCAGCATCACAGTACAAACCAAATACTAGCTTAGCAGACCCTGCCACACATTGCATTCAGCACTTTAATAATTTTAATCCTGTAACTGAGCAGGAAGTCTTAACTTTAATTTCGAAAATGAAGCCCACTACTTGTTCCCTAGATCCAGTGCCAACAAAACTAGTAAAAGTGCAATGGATGTTCTTGTAGCACCATTCTAAACATTATCAATAGTTCATTATGCATGGCACAGTACCTGATGCACTAAAAGTGTCAGTCATTAAACCTTTACTTAAAAAGTCAGACCTAGACCCACACATACTAAATAACTATAGGCCTATTTCAAATTTACCATTTCTCTCTAAAATACTAGAAAAGTAGTCGCCAGTCAGCTTCAGTCACACCTTACGCATTACAATTTATTTGAGAAATTCCAGTCTGGCTTTCGCACTGGTCATAGTACAGAAACGGCACTAACACGGGTTGTAAATGACATTCTGATATCCTCTGATGAAGGAAATTCCACTGTAATTATGTTGTTGGACTTAAGTGCAGCGTTTGACACCATTGACCATTCTATTTTACTGCACAGGCTAGAAAACGATGTTGGGCTTACAGGCCCGTGCTCGCTTGGTTCAGTTCTTATTTATCAAATCGATTCCAATATGTACAGAAATGTGCTGACAGTACTCCATCATTATACACAGAAGTTGAATATGGTGTCCGCAGGGCTCAGTACTGGGACCTTTACTGTTTTCACTTTACATGCTTCCACTGGGATCTCTCATTAGGAAACATAATGTTAATTTTCACTGTATGCAGATGACACCCAGTTATACCTTTCATTTAAATCAAATGAAGTTTCTCCGATGTTGTCTTTAATTAGTTGTGTTAGTGAATTAAAGGAATGGATGAATGAGAACTACTTGTCTTTAAATACAGATAAAACAGAGATGTTAATTGTTGGAGGGAATGACGCTGATCACAGCAATATTTTGTCGTCATTTAACTCAGTTGGAATCCCAATTAATTTTACTGAATCAGCCCGCAATCTAGGAGTTATCTTTGACTCTAGCATGTCATTTAAAGCGCATATTACAAAGTCGTCCAAAACATGTTTTTCCATCTTAAAAATATTAGGAAATTAAGGCGCTTTCTAAATAAACAGGATTGTGAGAAATTAATTCATGCATTTATCTCTAGTAGGATTGACTACTGCAATGCGGTGTTCACTGGCTGTTCAAACTGTTCTCTATACAGCCTCCAGTTAATCCAAAATGCGCTGCAAGAATTATTACAAGAACAAGAAAATATGAACACATAACCCCAGTTCTTAAATCTTTACACTGGCTCCCAGTTAAATTTAGGGCAGATTTCAAAATCCTCCTTTTAACATATAAAGCATTAAATGGCCAAGGTCCGGCTTACTTGTCTGAACTTATCATGACTTACAAACCTGAGCACATTAAGATCTCAAGATGCCGGTCTGCTTAGGATTCCAAGGATTAATAAAATAACAGTGGGAGGTCGAGCTTTTAGTTACAGGGCCCCTAAACTGTGGAATGGTCTTCCTGCTTCCATAAGAGATGCCCCCTCGGTCTCAGCCTTTAAATCCCGGCTGAAGACTCACTACTTCAGTTTAGCATATCCTGACTAGAGCTGCTGATTAACTGTACATACTGCATCTCTGTTGTTAGTCATTAGCACTATAACATAAGTAACATGATAATTATATTTGAATACTAACCCTCACCTATTCTGTTTCTTTTCTCGGTACCCAAATGTGGCCATTGGTGCCACGGCCCACCTGCCAAGTTGTTTGCCTGCCTATGGTAAAGTCATCCCTGATGGAGGATCACAGGAATCATGGGAAAGAGAGGTCCTTTCATCGGAGCAATGTTTCAGCCGTGGCATGGCCAAATGGAGATGCAGCTAGATGGATGAGGTCTCCAGGACTCTAAAAATATCGCAAACCTAATTATGTCATATCATCTACTGTTAAACCGTAATTCTAAAATTTTTATTATGCTGTCTTAAGGAATTGTTCTGTTGTGTATATTGTATTGTATTGACCCCCTACTTTTGACACCCACTGCACGCCCAACCTACCTGGAAAGGGGTCTCTCTTTGAACTGCCTTTCCGAGGTTTCTTCCATTTTCCCTACAAGGTTTTATTGGGAGTTTTTCCTTGTCTTCTCAGAGAGTCAAGGCTGGGGGGCTGTCAAAAGGCAGGGCCTGTTAAAGCCCATTGCGGCACTTCCTGTGTGATTTTGGGCTATACAAAAATAAACTGTATTGTATAAACTGTATAGTTGTCGTGGACTGTAGCAACGGTATATGGCCATCTCATTGGATTTTGCTAGTTAAAAAAAATGTGAAAAAGGGACACTGAAATTGTCAAGCACAAATATATCAGCTATTATAGGGTGAAACTAAGAGGGTCCTGAGTTTTATTTGGGACTAGGGGGCTTTGCCCCCTGCTTGCTAAGCTCGCCCACCCCTGACCTAACCCATTTCCCCGGGTGTGCAACACACCATCGACTGCGAATCTCTGCCGCTCGTTGTTGTGAAGAGCGGGGCTGAACACACGATAAGGAGATCCGATCGCTCCTCCGAAACTCTCTTAAACGGTGATACAATGGGAAACAATTACATTTTTTTTTACCTCTTCTGTGCTCAATCTGCTGTGGGCTTGCTGCTGCTACTGCCATCGTGCTGCATGATCTGCATGTCGCGCAGCACTTTGAACATTTAAAAGCTGTTACAGCAGCTGTCCTTTTATCTCACTGCCTTGTCTCGCGGGATCTTAAAGTGTCTCCGAGAAGGTCACGTCTCGACCCAAGGTTTTTTTATATAATAGAGAGATATCAATGTGGAGCGTGATGTAAGGTATATATTTAACACTATGTGATGTGTGAGCTTGAGGATGCTTCTGCTACACAAGCAGTGTGCTGACTATACTTAAGTAAATCTGGAGGATTCTACCAGGTTGCAATGTGAGTTGGGAGTTGAGGGAAAAAAAGATATTAAAAATAAAAATTGTTTGCATTCTGATGCTGTTGTGAAAAAGCAACAGTGACACAGATGAATGTATGTGAGACCTTTAAATGTATCGTTTCATTATGATGGGGAATATGTGACTCTTCTATTGCCTATGAGAGAAATGGATGAAGAAAAACATTATGTAGACATTTGCATGTCAGCATTCAAGTTTGATGATTTGCTTCACCGCATTAAACCATTCATCAAACATTGAAGCACTCACACTGAATATAGTAAAAAAATGTATATTTTGTTTATGTAACTTAAGGGTGTGTGTTCTCAAAAGCATTATTTTGCATTATTTTAAGTGATTAGTGATTCATTGAACTTGTTGGTTATTTAATTTAATTTGAGTGTGCATTCCACCAGTAAATGTACCCTATTTTCTAAATAACAAATAAGTTTAATGGTGGGAGGGCTACATATGAAAATTTTGATGGATTACAGACAAACTTGTATTATGCTAGATAAATCAATGTTACATGCCATAAATAATTACCTTGTTGCTTTGAAAGATAAAGTACACCATCATTCCAATAAGGCTTTATAATTTATAATTATTTTCCAATAATTTAGCACTTCTTGCATCTGTATGCTATTAAAACTAAAAAGCTTTGTTTCTGAATGTGTTGATTAGACTTTAATTGTTAATAGATGTTGTAATAACTGGAGACCAGAGGCGTGGAAAGGTTTGGGGCAGCCACCCGTTTAATGCGGTTTCCCGGCTGCAATAGAAATTGAGGCATTTTCAAAACAGTTGTTTACACAACAGAGTCCAAGACAGAACTGCCTGCCTAAGCAAAGGCAGTGAGCTTTATAGCTCAGAGGGCGGAAATGATGTCGTCCTCTGGGCCGGAACTGGAAGTGACATCACCCTTGGGGCCGGAACCGGAAGTGACCTCATTCTTGGGGCCGGAACCGGAGGTGGTGTGTCCTTCCTGGAAATGGCGGCTCCTGGTGGGATTTCCCGGGTAAGACCTGCAGAGAACTCAGAAAGAGCGTCAGCGTACCCCGCCCCTGGGCAGATGTATAAACAGTATTGTCTAAGCCCTTCAGCTGCTTCCCATGCACACGTGTGTGACAAGACTCCCCCCTCAGCCCAGACCCGTCGGGTCGGGCGACCTGCACCGAGAGGTCGTGGGCCCGGGAGAGGGCATCGGCGTTGGCATGAAGGGACCCCTGTCGATGAGCAGTATATTTGTACTGCTGCAGGTCAAGAAACCACCTCGTGACCGCGGATTCGACTCCCTGTGAAGGGCCATCCACTTTAAAGGCGCATGATCCGTCACCAGAGTGAACACGCGACCCAAGAGGTAGTACCGCAGCTGCGTCACCGCCCATTTGATCGCCAGAGCCTCCTTCTCCACCGCCGCGTACCTGGTCTCCGGTCCAACAGTTTCGGCTCAGGTACATAACGGGTGTTCAACACCGTCGGCGCTTTGGCTCAACACGGCTCCCAAGCCTGTGTCCGGCGTCCGTCTGGAGGACAAAAGGGAGAGAAGTTAGGGAGATTAAGATAGGTGCTGAAGTCAGAGCCCTTTTAAGTCACTGAATGCAGCCCCGCTTTATCAGACCATACCACCGTATTAGGAGCTCTTTTCTTTGTCAAGTCGGTCAAGGCGCGCTCTCTCGGAGAAACGAGGCACAAACCGGCGGTAGTACCCGGCCAAACCGAGAAAGGATTGGACTTGCCGCTTGGTTTGCGGACGGGCCAGGCCATTATGGCTTGCAACTTGGAACACTGTGGCCTCACAGTACCCCGGCCCACTAGGTAGCCCAAATATTTGGCTTCTCTCAACCCGAAGTAACATTTCTTGGGGTTGATGCGAGCCCGCCTCTCCCAATGTCCGTAATACTGCTGTGACCTGCTGTATGTGCTCCTTCCAGGTGCTGGAATAGATGACAACGTCATCCAGATAGGCAGCACAGAGCGAGTTATGGGGCGGAGCACTTTGTCCACCAGGCGCTGAAAAGTCGCAGGCCCGTGTAACCCGAATGGAAGGACACGATACTGCCAGTGTCCGCTAGGAGTGCTAAACGCGTTTTTTTCCTTCGCGGACTCCGTTAAAGGAACCTGCCAGTACCCCTTTGTCATGTCAAGTGTAGTCAAGAATTTGGCTGGTCCCAGTCTCGAGGAGGTCGTCCCACGCGAGGCATGGGATAAGCATCAAATCGGGAAACTTGGTTGAGCCGACGGAAGTCATTGCAAAACCTCCAACTGCCGTCAGGCTTAGCAATCAAGGCGATGGGGCTGGACCAGGGACTACTACTTTCCTCGATCACTCCTAGTGCCAGCATTCGCTTGATTTCCAGTTCCACTTCTACTTTCTTTGCCTCCGGGAGTCTGTAGGGTCGCTCACGGACGATCACCCCCGGGTCAGTCAATATGTCGTGCGCAATCAGAGAGGTCCGACCTGGCTGTTCACTTACCACCTCTGGGACCGAGCGGATAGCTGCTTGAGCTCCTGTCTCTGTCTGGGAGATAGCTGTTCGCGAAATTAAGGGCACTTACTTCGCGAGAGAGAGCAGGGCTGTCGGAGGAGGGATCGGGATCCCTCTCCTTCCACGGTTTCAGCAGGTTTACATGATATATTCGCTCAGCTGGTGGCGATTGGGCTGTTTCACCAAATAGTCGACCAATCCCTTCCTCTCCTTAATTTCGTAGGGGCCTAGCCAATGGCGAGCAGTTTAGAGTGTGAAGTAGGAACCAATACCATGGCGATCCCCGGTTGGAACTCCCGGAGAGTCGTGCCACGGTCATACAGGCGGGCCTGTGCTGATTGTGCCTCCTCGATATGACTTTTTAGTATAGGTCTTATTACATCAAATCTATCGCGCAATTGGGCGATATACTCCAAAATGTTAGTGGAGGGCTGTGCCTCCCCTTCCCAGCCCTCTTTTAAAATATCTAATAAGCCCCGGGCTGTCTTCCGTATAGTAATTCAAAGGGAGAGAACCCGTAGAGGCTTGAGGACTTCCGGTAGGCAAAGAGGACAAGGGGAGGAGTTGGTCCCAATTCCTCCCATCCTTGCTGACTACCTTACGTAGCATTTGCTTGAGAGTTTGATTGAATCTCTCCACTAGCCCATCGGTTTGAGGATGATACACGAGGTTTTAAATGCTTTATTTTCAGTAACTTGGCAGTCTCCTTGAGCGTTTCCGAGGTGAAAGGCGTTCCTTGGTCCGTCAGGACTTCTCTAGGAATGCCCACCCGTGAAAAGACTCCTACTAGTTCCGTGCAATATTTTTAGTGGTAGCGGCGCAATGGAGCGGCTTCAGGGAATCGGGTTGCATAATCCACGAGGGCGAGTATATATTTATATCCTCGGGCTGAGGGCTCCAGGGTCCTACTATATCCACCCCAATCCTGTCAAAGGAACGTCAATAAGGGGAAGGGGAATCAGAGGAGCACGGTCCTTCCTAGGAATTTGCCGCAGTTGACACTCCGGCAGGAAATGCAAAAGCGGCGAACCTCCTCATTAATCCCGGCCAAAAAGCGGAGCTTAATGCGCTCTAATGTTTTATCGGGCGAGATGGCCTCCAAGAAGGTGAGAGTGGGCTAACTCGCAAACCTGCCGCCGGTAGGTCCGCGGGACTAGCAACAACTTCCGGACCTTCCCTCATGTTCAGCAACCCGATACAATAATTCATTATCCATGACAAAGTGAGGTCCCTGTGGCATGGGCAAATGCGTCGTTGGCGTTAACGAGAACCACTGCATTCTTTATGTGCTTCAGAGAGTCGTCATTCCACTGTTCTCTCTTGAAAGAAGCCGGAGTCGCTCTAAACTGAAAGTGCAACTCAGAGAGCGGGTCGGTCTGACCTCAAGGCGGAGAATCCTCCCTCGCTGCGGGCTAGTGGATGGCGTAGTAGCCCGCGACGGTCCGGGAGTATCTTCGTCACTCTCTTGGCCTACCGCCCCACTCCCTGTCGGCTGATTACACGGTGTGGAAGCAGCTTGAGATGAGTCTTTATCATCTATAACGAGGCCAAAAGCTTTTCGGGGAATGCTTTCTAAACTACCGTTACTGTCAGACCAGTCCGCCCGAGGATTACGGAAGCGGAGGATCCGGTGTACCGCTACGTAAGCCGCGAAGGGTTCCTCCGAGACATACGTAACACCGGGCGGTATTGTACGGCGGATATCTCCGTGTATACATTTTAGACTGGTCTTTTCTTAATCCATTGTTGCGGTAGAACAAAGCGGCGAGCAACGACAGACACGTTACTGCGGAATCAAACAGCGCTGTTACCATATGTCCATTAATAATAAGCTCTCCCGTATGTTTATCCGCCAGGGATTGCTAAGGGCACACAAACAACCCGCCATTGTCCCCTACGGTCCGCCTTGTTCCCCGACAGGTCGCAAGCCAGACGGCCCGGCGACTTCGGAACAGGCTCTGGATTGCGCGGAAGGGACTGCTTTTGTAGGACATAACTCCCGGGTAGTCCACAGAGCGCTGGTCTGCCCTCCCGGGTTTCACAGCCGGCCTCTGGGGTTGCAAGAGCTGTAGCAGCTCGTCCAGGGAATGGAATTCTCCCCAGGCCGGCTGGGCAAATTCCTGGGGTATTAGCTGTAGCAGCAAAAACAGGCCACTTGCTGCACTATTTGCAAGGGGGTCAAATCAAATGGCCGTAGCCACTCACCCACCTGTTGCCAGAGAGCCATAGCCTGCTCTGACAGCCCTTTCGTTGGGTTAAACTCCCAGTCTATTATATTCTTTACCTGCCGGCCTGGGGACAGCCCATCGTTAACAGGGACCTTGGTCCCGATGGGCGGCTCGGCTTTCCTACCCAGAAGAGCATACTGAGCCACTCGTGTGTTTTCCCCAGAAGCCAGCCCACGCCTGTGGGTCCCCTCTACCTTCTCCACGAGATGGGTTGGTAGCCCCGGGTTATGCTCGTGGAGCAGAGCCTGCACCGCGTCCTTCCTGACCCTCCGGCACTCCCTGCCCCGAAACTCGGCCCCGGTACTCACCCACCTGGTTCCTTGAAGGTCCGTGTCCCGGGTTCTTCGGGGACACCATCCTGCCGACTACGCCACTGTAATAACTGGAGACCAGAGGCGTGGAAAGGTTTGGGGCAGCCACCCGTTTAATGCGGTTTCCCGGCTGCAATAGAAATTGAGGCATTTTCAAAACAGTTGTTTACACAACAGAGTCCAAGACAGAACTGCCTGCCTAAGCAAAGGCAGTGAGCTTTATAGCTCAGAGGGCGGAAATGATGTCGTCCTCTGGGCCGGAACTGGAAGTGACATCACCCTTGGGGCCGGAACCGGAAGTGACCTCATTCTTGGGGCCGGAACCGGAGGTGGTGTGTCCTTCCTGGAAATGGCGGCTCCTGGTGGGATTTCCCGGGTAAGACCTGCAGAGAACTCAGAAAGAGCGTCAGCGTACCCCGCCCCCCCCTGGGCAGATGTATAAACAGTATTGTCTAAGCCCTTCAGCTGCTTCCCATGCACACGTGTGTGACAATGTCTTGATCTGAAGAAGCTAGTTCAATTTTGAGCACTTTCTCAGTTTGTTAAATAAGCTACAATTGAATGTGTCAGGATGAAGAACATTGCTGTGGGAAGACCACATACGTTTAAAGTATAGAACCAAATCTAAGGATATATACAGTATTTAATGCTACAGTACTTAGTGACAATACATGTGGTTATTATTCTCTCTATATGTACACTGTATATATAATGCATATACGAGGGGGTACCCAAAATTAACTGGAATTGAAAAAGAAATAATTTTTACTTACTGAAATTTTTGTTCCTGCAAAGTAGTCTCCATGTGAATGAATGTACTTGTCCCAATGATTTTCCCACTGGTTGAAACATTTTTGGAATTGTTGAAGAGGAACGTTGTCCAATGCCTGCGGTGATTTTTCTTTGATTTCCTCCACAGAATAAAAACGCTTTCCTTTGAGTTCTTAAGATAAAGTTGAAAAAAGCAAGATCAAGTTACAGTTCCCCGTGTTTGAAACACGAAAACCACTCGTAGGCCTGTGTACACATTTAATAAGCACCAAAAAAAAATCACAGAATACTGTAAGTATGCTACACCTAGTGGTGAAAATCACAACTAAGTCTAGATTACATGGCAGGTACAGATTCCAGTTATTTTTGGGTACATTTTTTTGGATATTTGTGTATATATATAAACCTGAACACAGACAGGCACTGAGACACACAACTGCAAAAGCAGCACACTGTTTATTTCTTCAGTGCACAATACAAAGTTGCTCAGCACAATTACTACTGGTCAGTCCCTTTTTCTCTCTTTCTCCACTGCCGCCTCCACTCCTCTCCAAGGAAGCTTTGTCCTCCACCTTCTGACTCTGGTTCCTCGAACGGAGTGAGGTGGCTTCCTTTGTCCCAGGATCCTCTTCCAGCAGCACTTCCGGGTGTGGCGGAAATGCTGCAGACCAGGTCTCCGGAACTGTCCAAGTGATTCCTGGAGAAGGCAAAGGGCCCCAGCAGGGCTGAGCTTCCAAGCTCCAAGCTTGTGGCCCCGATGCAATCCCGGGAGGTTCCCCTCTTATGTTCCGAGAGAGGTATTGCCATGAACCTGTCCTCTACCCTAGTCCTTCCATCACAGGGGTGTCCTGGCCGGGTGAGGGCCCCAGCTGTCCGCCACAATATATTCTGTATAAATATATACTGTATACATACACTATATACTATATTGGCAGGATGGTAAATCTAGGGCAGTATACATATGCTAAGAAAGGATTTTTCAGTTTATCAGTATTTACGGATAAAACCCTCCCCACATTTGAAAAACTAAATGCCCCGAAATCTCAAAAATGTAATGGATTCAGTTAAAAATTGGGTGTCAATATTTATTAAAATAATGCTAACTTACATGCTCTACACTGCTCTAAGAGTGTATTTTATGTAAACAAATGACACATCCTAAGCAATTAATGGCCAAGGGAAGAGTGTCAATAACCAATAGGGATGAATGAAGGTGGGGAGGTGGCCTGGAAAGAAAAAATAGAAAAAAGTGACATGATCACGTTGTGAAATGGATAGAGAAAGTTTTGCGAAACTCAAGGAAGATGCAAACCTCAATGGTTAGCAAATATTGTTTTCTGCTCTTGGCTGCTGGTACTGTTAGATATATAAAATTTCTCATCTTGTTTATTTATTCTGCTTTGTTGACATCTAACTACCAGTTTCAGCACTGAGAACTTCAAGGGAGTCCCAAATCTCTGCCCCACCCTTCGATCATGACATTTAAATAGCAGCTGTGCATAGCTGTTGAGCTCAGTTGCATTTACATCTAACGTGATATCAGGTATGAACAGACTGAAATTCTATAAGGCATCATCTGTACATTATACATCTGCCATGCATCCTTGAGATCAGTGAATGGTAGTTTTCTTTTTTTAATTTGTATTTAGAACAAAAGAGGTTAGAAACCTGAAAGTTGCCCTCTTATTACACCATGCACATTCAGTAGTTGCATCAGATCTTACCAAGTATGCAAAATTATCTTTGTACGTATCATTATCACAAGAACTAGGATGCTGTCAACCGGCCATTATTATAACATGACAAATTGATTTTTTCTTCAAATCCTTTATGTTCCCTATTCAGTTCTCCTGCTGCCACAAATGCTGTCCAATAACTGCCCTCCATTATTACCTGCAGTTCACTCGAGACAAGTAAACTTGGGGAAAACGGTGTGTGTGCAACTAGCAGAACACAAGTTACTGTATTTCAGGGATAATGATAAAAGAGTTAAAGTGGGCTGAATCGGCCAGTCTAGAAGAAGACATATTTCTTTGAAAAACAAAGAAAAAAATCAATCTTGATTAACATTATGACCCCTGTAGCTTCAAAGTGGATGTCCAAAATTATGGATTCTCAGTCAAAAAACTAAATGCTGTATTAATAACAAATGATAGCAGACTAAGTTTAGAACTTTGCTTTGTTACTTTGGTTTCCTTTTTTAACATGTCTTTGCACCTCAGTGGTTCATTTTTTTCTTGTTGAGTTTTCTTTAAGACTGATTATGGTTGCTTCTTTGACAGATCTCTATCTCCCGATTGCTAGAAAAACTTTCCTTTTTTAACTTTTGAGACCTGCCTTTTCTCCATCAGGCAGGCAAAACAGGGACAGGTATACTGTATTTGCAAAACAGAGTAAAAGCATGTTCATCTTCCACATTAAAAATGAAAGTATCTATACATGTATTAATGCCACCATAGAATGCCACCCTCACAATAGGTTATTTAAACTATTATTTGAGTGCTCTAGACTTTGAATGCTACCTTAACCATATTCTTGTACTTGCTTTGTTGCAGACTTCATACTTGTGACATTCCTCAGTATATGCATGTATATATACTGTGATGGACGCCACAGGAGGACTGGCACTCCAGCCTGAGTTGTACTTGGAACCTTACCTGTCCAGGACACCCATGGTGTGGAAGGACAGGGGAAAACAGCTTGTGAAGGGCATTGTCTCCCCTGAACCTCTAAGTGACAGTCCCCCTGGGTTATGGTGTAGTTCACTGCCTCAGCCCTGTTGGGTTCCATGGTGCCACTCAGGGGTGCAGAAAGAACTAGCATGCCCTACTTTGTTGGTCTCCAGCCTTACTCAGAAGTGCTCCCAGAACATAGCCTTGGGACAGGTTATCAAATGTAATATAAAAGGAGCAGCCCCATTTCAGCCAAATTTAGGAGAAAGAGGAGGACAAAGCTTGCAACAGGAGTGAAGGAGAAGGGGACCAAAGAGCTGAAGAAGCACGGTATTGCTGTGTAATGTGGTTGTGCTGTGGGAAACACATGGCAATAAAGAGTTTCACACAATAAAAACCCTTTGGTTCACTGGCAAACTTGTTTCCGAGCCAGTGTGTCAGGAGTTTGCGGAACTGCACATAAGTACAATCTCAGACTGGCATAACATCTTGAAATTATTGCCCTCAACTGACTGCATTGACTACAATGTAGGAACCGAATATGCAAAAATGCATTTCTTACAGGGCCGCTCACTCACCAGCAAACTTCATATAGGCAATGAGCAGTTGTGGGATTCAAATCGAAGGTGACATATCTGTGAGGTAGCGGTGGTGAGCACTGCACTACCGTGCTACTTACAAAACAATGGCTTCTGTGGCCTTTTCTATTTCTTAAACCTGAAATGTAAAAGGAAATTATGAATGGTTCATTTATACTTTGGCCAGAAATAACACTATTTTTTAGTGTTATTTCAGAAATAAATATAAATATATAATATTTTGATGTTTTAATCTTGCTTTATGCTGAAAAAGAGAAATGCTTTTGGTTAGGCTCTAGTGTCCCAGAATCAAGATTCACATAATCAAGAGTCTCTTTTTAGAGATTCACCAAGACGTCATGCTGGGTAGAGATGTGGCAGAGTTCATGTTTGTTTGGAAGATGAGTTTTTAATTTTCATATCTGCTTTCATACCAAAAAAAGAAAAATTAAAAATAGATTTGTAAGTTTTCTAAGTCAGGATTATACAATATTAGAAAAATTGCTAGCAAATAGAGTAAATAAAGGTATTAGCATTGAAAACAATCAGAACATTTACAGCTTTTTAGAAAACATACAGTGGATTCAGAAAATATTCAGATCTCTTAAGTTTCTGCACACTAAACTGTGTTGAAGATTTAATTTTAAAAGGGTTGTGAACGCCTCCCGGGCACAGACAGGCGGACATCTTGTTTTTAAAACACCACACGTTTATTATATAAATTACTTACAGTCCGTCGGTCACAAAGACCCCCAAATAGCGGTCACAAAGACCCAGTTCAGTGCACAATACCCCAAAATAGTCACAGTCCTGGCCACAATGCCTTCCTTCGGGCCGCCTCCACACTCCTCTTGCTTCGTCCTACTTCCACCCGACTCCAGCCCTGAATGAAGGAGGCGGCCCCTTTATAGCTGACCGGATGAGCACCTGGTGTTCCCGGCATACCTTAGTTGGCACGCCCCAGCGTGGCGGAAGTGCCGGCTGTCCTCCCGGCTGCTCTCCGGGCGCCGTCATAAATCTTCCCCCCAGCACTTCCTGGTGTGGCAGGAGTGCTGGGGAACAAGTCCCAAGGCATTGGGGCACCTCCTGGCGGTGACCACGGGCTCCTACAGGAAGGGCTTCCATGCCCTTGACCCGTGGCCCCCAAAGCAACCCGGAAGGCAAACCCCACGTGATCCAGGCAGGGCTCTGACCCTCTTCCGGTCCCTCCTGGCGTCCCGGCCGGGTCATGGCCCCTGGCATCCCTGACAGGGTAAATGTTCCATTTTTGCCCTTCAATCTATCCTCAATAACCCATAGTGACAAAAGTGAAAATGTATTTTCAGAAAGATTTATAAACTTCTTAAAAATCGAAAACTGAAATGTCTCATTCATTTAAGTATTGAGTTCTTTAATTGAGTCATTTTAGATGCTTCTTTGGCAGCAATTACATTCATAGAAATGCCCCCGAAACCCTCCAGCATTGTCTTTGCTGTATGCTTTGAGTCACTGCTCTTCTAAAAGGTGAACCATCACCCCAGTGTGAGGTTGCATGTCCTCAGGAGCAGGCTTTCTTCAAGGATCTCTCTTTATTTGCTTGCCTCAGTTCTGACCAGTCTACTTGTCCTTGCCGCTGAAAAGTACCCCCATTGTTTCATGCTGCCACTACCATGCTTCATGAGCAGTGTCTGGTCTTTTCCAGACATAGTACTTGGAGTTCTGCCAAACGAGTTACATTTTTTGTCTCATCAGACCAGAGAATCTTTTTCTTCATGCTGTCACTCTCCTGTAAACACCTGATTGATGGAATGCTACAGAGATGTTCATCTTTCAAACAGGTTCTTCTATATTACCAGAGGTTTTCTGAAGCTCTGTTAGGATGACCAATGGTTTTTGGTAACCTACCTGACTTAAGACCGTCCTTTCCCGGTTATTAATTTTGGCTAAATGGACAACCCCAGAAAGAGTTCTGGTTGTTCTAAACTTCTTTCATTTCACAATTATTGAGACTTCTGTGCTCCTGGGGACATACAACACCTTAGAAATGTTTTTATACCCTTGCCCTGGTCTACGACTTAACACAATTTTATCATGGAGTTCTACAGACTGTTCCTTGGCCTTCATGGCTTCAACGGCCTGAGATGCAGTTTGAATTGTGGGACCTTACATTCACAGGTTTTGGCCCTTCTTTATGATGTCCATTCGATTCAGTTTGCCACAGTTTGACACATATGATGGATAATTAAGGCAAATAGAATGTGCCTGACAACAATTTGGAGTGCCACAACAAAAGATCTGAATACTTCTGGAATTGAGAAATTTTAGTTTTAGATTTTTAATAATAACTCTGAAAACATTTGTCATTAGGGGTTATTGAGTGTAGATTGATGGGCAAAACTGCAAACATTTAAATCTCCCACACAATAAAATGTATGGAATGAGAGGGGGGCTAAATACTTTATTAATCCATTGTATGTCCTAAATGATATATTCTATACAGAGGAAATATAACTTTACTGAACTTAAATTTAGAAAAGGGTTTTGAAAAGGTCAACACTGAATATGTGTGAATGATAAATGCAGTTTTTACAAATGTGTGAAAAATGGCTTAAGGCTACATATAAAAATATTTCAAGTTAAATAAGTATCAACAGTACACATTATGAATTTAAAAGAGTCGTGAGGCAAAGCTGCATGAGGTTTGCAGGTCTTCCTGAATTTGGAATTGTATTCCGCCATAAGCAAAATAACCAAACTGTTGGAGTAAAGATTCAATGTAGTTCAGGGTAACAAGCTAAAGCTTTTTAGTTGTGACTATTTCATTGTTTTGTCAAAAAGTAAAGAAGACACACATCAGATAATAAGATATGCAAAATATTTTTATGACACATCCAGCTGAAAGTTAATTGTAGAAAAATATAATTGTGTGTCATGGAGACACTTCCAATATACACTACGATGTCACATTAAAGTTGAAAATAATGGCATTTTTGTTTGTTAATTATGGTATTAACAAGATTTAAAAAAAATAGGTAAACAATGAAAATACCCAGAAAAAAATTCAGACTTGCAGAGACAACGAAAACCAGCACAGGAGGAAAACGTGTGCTACTTAAAGTGTATACAGTGCTGTGGTGTATATTTGGGTGTTATTAAGTTTAAAACTAGAAGCGTTTCAAATAAAATTGTGGAGCTGATCTTTTTGTACTTAAGGAAAGCAGTGAAAAATTGTAAATTGAATAGAGTAAGTTATTTCTTTTGAAGAATACTGCTGCTGGTATGGGCCTGGCTTTGAATAGTTCAGGCAAAACATTAGATTTGTAAAATATTATTAGAGACGATGCCAAAATAAAGTTCTATAAAATTACAGGAAATGCTTTGCTGGATAAACTAATAACATTAAAAACACCATTTAAAATGCCTAATGGAAAAATACAGGAAATATAAGGAAGTTATTAAGGTTTTTAGAGAATACTATAAATATGAGTTTTTAATTTTCATAAAGTAATATCTAAGAATTATTAATTGTCCAAACTAGCATAATGATTTAAAGAGGAAATAAAGAAACATACAATAAACATAAATTTCAGCTTGACAGCAACAAGAGATGCATAGTTGTAAGTTATAAAACTTGCATAAAAAGACCACAATAATAATAATAATAATAATAATAATAAACCAATACTTTGAAGGGTGTCAAAGTATTTAGAGATTCCGTCTTATTGCTCTAGGAGTCATGGTTCAGGTTTTGGCATTGAAAATAAACTATGCAGATTATTTTGTGAAAAAGTTCTGGTTTTGCACTTCCACACTAAACACCTGCTGATTAGATGAAAATATGACTCTAAACAGGCTTGGAGTAGATGAGTGTATTATGAAAAGAACTGGCGCTCCAGTCAAGGTTGGTTCCCTCTTTCCACTTACTGCTGCTGGGTAGGTGCTAGTTCCCCATGATACTTCAAATAGATTAATAATAAACTGCCTTATGAATAAATTTGTAAATTGTATGAAATGTAATTTGGTGTGTTATGTGTTTATGAGTAAGGGTAAGATTATTATCCTAAGAAAAAGGTGTTTGTAATGATTTCCAAAAAGTGAATAAGAAAGACACTATAGGTTATCAGATCGGTGCGGGGTTCATATTCTGGGTTCTCAATGCATGGAGTTTGCTTGTTCTCCCTGTGTCTTCTGTGGGTTTCCTATCACATTCCAATGACATGCAGGTTAGGTGGACTGGTGACAATAAACTGGCCCTTGTGTAGCGTGAGTTCACCCTCTGATGGACTGTTGTCTTGTCCAAGAGATTGTTTCTTCCTTGCTCCCTATGCTTGCTGGGATAAGCTCTAGCCCTGCGCAACCCTACTGAGGCTTAGAAAATGGTATGGTATGCTACAATGTGTTTGAGTCTTGGGTAATAGATTGTCAATATAAAAAAAAAAATTATATATTATTATTTATTTATAACATGGAATAATTACTTCATGTGTTATAGCTTTATAGGATCAAGTCCATTCTTTGATCCATTACCTTAACCCACATCGACTCAGAGTCTATCCTGGCATCATTTGTTCTGTTCTGTGTATTGTATTGTATCGACCCCCTACTTTTGACACCCACTGCACGCCCAACCTACCTGGAAAGGGGTCTCTCTTTGAACTGCCTTTCCCGAGGTTTCTTCCATTTTTCCCTACAAAGTTTTTATTGGGGTATTTTCCTTGTCTTCTCAGAGAGTCAAGGCTGGGGGGCTGTCAAAGGGCAGGGCCTGTTAAAGCCCATTGCGGCACTTCCTGGGTGATTTTGGGCTATACAAAAATAAACTGTATTGTATTGTAATGTATTGTATTGTATCAGTGGGTATAAGACAGGAACTAACTCTGGATGGAATACCCTTCAGTCACACACATTAGCTCACACTTACTTTAGCGATCCCAATGGTGATGATTCTAATGTTTTTGACAGGGTATTAATTTTTGTACTTGTTTTTGATAATTTGTGTTAATTTTTAAGCTACAACGTAATTTTTTTATTTTCGTACCACATGTTGTGTCCCATGGGTGCTGTCATTTTCATTTTTTTTACAGCTCAGAGACTCTGTTGTATGTATCCATTGAGTGATTCCGGGTGGCATTTCCCTGATATCATTAATTGGAAAGCAGAATACAAAACATAATGTCTGGTGCCAGGTCAAAGACATCACACTACTGTCATTGTTGTTAAAATCCTGCAGCATCAAAACAGCAAAAAGGGGAACAATCTTAATAATGACACAAAAACTAGCCTGCCTAGAAACAAACCCTATTCCAGACAGCCTGGCCCCAAACTAAGAGGTCTGAGGCTTTAACAGATAAAAAAAAACCTTTAACTAGTCAAGAGACACATCAAATGCCATTTAAGAGAAGGATAACCATAAACCCCCAGCCTTGAGGAATCCTAAGATATAAACATTTAATTAATAACAATTAATACGCAATTTTTGGCATTGTGTATTTTTATATTTTATAACAAATTACATTCTCCTGTGACATCATATTTTTTTTTTTTTAATGGGCACTACCATTTCTGTTAACAGTTAACAGTTGCTATACCGTTATCAGACAAGGCCACCAGGAGTATGTGATGTGACCATCTTCCAAAGAAGAAAAAAAAATTGTATTCTTTCTTGTTAGTATTTTCTGGTTATGACTGTTTTTCTGTTCCTTGACTACGTTTAACATCTGCTCAGTACAATTGATTATGTGATCCCTTTAGGCTACTAAATCTTGCACTACTTTACATCTTTGATTGTTGGTTCATGATTTGAGCTTTGCTCATTTATTTCATGGTTATGGCCCTTGGCTTTTTATTTTGACATTGCAATACCTCTCAATTTCTTTTTTTATTTTATTTAAAAAAATAACATTGTACACAAATTTACAGAAATTTAAAAAAGAGAGGCAGAAACAAAACAAAAAGACAAAGCCTAACAAAATAAAACATCCCTTTGTATTTTTAATTGCTGCTACATAGTGCAGTACATACAATAATAAAACAAAATAAATAGAAGCAAAAGTCAGCAACCAGTAATCCAAACCAAACTTATGTGAGTTACATAAGTGTTGATCTGAACTCTTCAGCACTCAATGAACCTTTAAAGGACCTAAATCATCTGCCAGAATATCAAGGCTGAGGGTGATCAGTCTGCAGTGATGTAATGGTGGCCCTGCCTCATAATGAGAACATAATGAGAATATCCAGACAACATAAATACATATAAATACAAAATAATATTTAAACAAAGTAATATTTACAAAAAACACATAATAACAAAGCAACAGATTGAAAATAGTAATTCAAAAACAACAGAAAAGACAAAACCAAGGGATGTAAACATAAGCTAGATGATAAGCATAACAACAATGGCTATTGTCAAAAATGATAGAGGCATTGGCAGTGTTGAGCATTTTGATAGAAATGCTGTCTTCCTTTAAAACCTTCATGTAAAACGCCATCAGTTATCTTAGTTTGGGAAATGCTTATTGCAGTTTTTAGTGTTTGGAGGCACACGTGTCCTGGCTTCAATATTCAAGATACATTTTGTGCTAAGGTGGAAAGAAGTTTACATTCTTTTTTATACATATTTTTATTTTAATGAGATTTCTTTCCACTCTTAAGAAGTGTATTCTCTAGTAATCATGAAATATATTAGCAGGTGTTTGCTTTTTCAAAAAGACTTCTGACAATTTTGACTCCTGCTGAGAAAATTAAATGCTTCTTTCTCTTTAGGATGGATGTGAAATCAGATTGATAGACCGCTTACAATACTGAAATAAGTTAATGTATGCCTGGGTACTAATCTCTTTGTTGTGTGCCAGCATGATGATACAGTGGTAATGTTACCACCTCATAGCTCTTGAATCCTGTGTAAGGAATAAACATGTAAGGAATAAACATGTTTTCTTTTTATTCATTTAAGGAAATCGTATTATTTATAGTGTCTTAAACAAACATGGATAAAGATGAGATGCTTCATTGAACAACAAAGGTTACAAATGGTAGGTCCGATTTACAAACATAGTAGTACAATGTAAACAACAGTAAAGAAGGGGGTTTAAAAATATATATGATACGTCATAAACATTATACATCAAAAGGAGCTTTACTAAGATCTTATACAATACGAATAACAAAGAACAATATATTCCAACAGTGACAGACAAAGAAACAGAGCAGGATAAATGTATAAGTTGTCAGTAGAACTTTAAGGGCACGTTAGTATACAATGCAGTGTACAAGTTACATTATAAGCTAGTTGAATATCAGGGACATTATAAAATCCTGAAAGAGTAAGGTATTTAAAAAACTAAAGGAAACGTTTAACTTGGACTTGACCACTTCTTCTTCTTTCATTTTTGGGCTCAATCTCTGGCACAGAAACTAAGCTTGGAAGAGTGCATCATAGAGCTAGTGCAGCTTGCAAAAACTGGGATTTCATAGCGAACATTTCCAAGAGCTCTAAGGAAAAAAGCTTTCAAGCCTAAACAGAGTACTTTCAATTCCCAGAGATGCACAGGCGAACTTATTGACTCCCAAGAGTGTGGATGAGTTTACTTGCTCCAAATAGTATCCGAGATATACCAATCTGCACCACATTTTTAGAGTACTCTCTACTGCTCGGGTCACGGTGCACTTCCAATTAGTTTAATTTGTGCTTACAAGCATAAGATGAATGTCGTTTAAGGTGACACTTTGATATGCAGTCTTTCCACACATGACAACTCTTCTTTGATCAATACTCCTAATTATCAGATGAAACTCAGACAGCAAGCTGACCAAAGATTGGTTAACAGAACATTTCAGATACTCAAGTTAATTTCTGTTTGAAAAGCATATGGGGAGAGGTAACTGGCTTTCTGCTTCTCTGTTGTCCACTATGACCTACAAACACTGCATCAATAGATGCAGTGATTTAGTATTCAATTGTGATCATATATTTTTATTATTTTAATAGAATACATTAGTGCATTACAGTATATATATTCAAACATATGACTGTAGTGAGTGTCCTATGGGTGACTATTTCAGGGAAAACAATGGGGAAGGAAACCAGAGTTACAGTGATTCTCTGTTAACACTTCCATTCTTGTCCTTAGGCAACCAGAAGTCCTGCCCAATACTGAGTGACATCTCCTGTCCTCCTACGTACCTCCCATTCTTGTCCCCAAATGATAAGTCCACCCAAAACCAGAAGACAGGCATCAGTTCACCATAGGACATTCAACAGAATCACCAACAATGAATGGCTATTGAGAAAAATAGACTGGCCTTCCATTTTTTATCAATTTTACTTACTTGAACAATAAAAAGGGATTCCCATTCCCATTCTCAAAACAATTACTCATTTATTTACTTACTGACTGTAATAAGTCTGAATAAAATAAACTACCAAACATTATGTTCTACTAGTTTTGCTTTTCACCCTCCCCAACCATAACCTATCTATGGGAAAGGAGTTGAAGCTTTAGACTCATCAAAATTATAATATTCGGTTTTTGACTGATCTCAGCGTTTTAGGGTCCTCTGATATCGAAAACATCTATATCTCAATTATGGAGGTGTGTCTGTCTTTCTGTATGTGTCTGTGTGTCACATGTTCTTGGGGATGGTCTAGAGTTAAAACGGCTGCACAGAAAGATAACAAACTTGAAACTTAAGCCTGTTATGAGATAACAATTTGCTGATTAGTTTTTCAGCCAAATTGTGCAAGAGAAAGAGACACTCTAGAGCAGGGCTCCCCAACTTCCCAACTGGAGGGCCCTAGTGGCTACAGGTTTACATTAATTAGTGACCTGTTTTTGCTGCTAATTAACTTCTTTTGAATTAATTTTAATTGACTTGCTTTTGAAGACCCAGACCCCTTAATTGTTTCTTTTTCCTTAAATAGCAGCCAAACAATAATGAGATACAAAACATGACCAGCAAACTGTGTGGAAAATCTGAAAATAAAGAAAGGTGAAGGTCTCAGGATTGCTGATCTGCTCAGGTCATCAAAACAATTTAACAGTGCCCTTCGAAAAGAAAAAATCAGCAATTTCAGAAATGTCTGCTATTACACAATGAGAGCAGCAAGAAGCCATGGAATTAAAGAACAGGTTTAATTACCAACGAGAATCAGCACCTAAGTAAGCAACTGGTTGGAGTGAAATCGGTTAGAGTTTGAAGCCCTGACTTATTTGATCTTCTGCTGGCTCACTCACTTCACATTTCATTTCTGTTTGGGTGCTATTTAAGGAAAGACATGAAGAAACTCAGAGGAATGATGAAGAGATTCAGAGGAACAAATCTTAAAAAAACAAGTCGATTAAAATTAATTCAAAAGAAGTTAATTAGCAGGAAAAACAGGTCACTAATTAAGAAAAGGGTTAGAATGAAAACTTGCAGCCACTGGGGCCATCCAGGACCGGAGCTGGAGACCCATGCTCTAGAGGAACCTTCAAATACTGTAATTCTGCAATTAATTATACATTCTTCTCATCAGTTGCTATTGTAATTACCTATTTTATGATCAGAAAGATTAGCATCGGATAACTTGGTTTCTAGGGTCAAAGCATTCTGATGGTCATGTCCAAATTTTTTTATTTGATATAATAGTTTGAACACAGTAGTAGTTAGTACTGCTGCTTCAAAGATCCAGTGTTCTGAGTCTGCATCCTGCACTTGTCCATATAAAATGTACACATTCTGCCAATGTCTGAGTGGCTCTACTTATGGATGTTCTGGTTTTACTGCCACATCCTCAGAAAATGTAGGTTAATTGCCGATTTAAATTGGCCCTATGTGTGTGCAATTTGCACCAAGTCCTTGTAGGAAAGGCTCCAGCCATGTGTAAAAATAAAGTGGACTCGGTGGTTTTGTTATGATTTAATAATCTGAGCAGCACATATTTTAGAATTATACATTTAGAATGATTATGCAGTGTCAAAAATTCTTCAGAACTGAATGGATGTACAAAAACGGAATTACTTTAAAAGAAAATGACAAGTCAGAGTTAGCATATCACATAACATTGCATAACATTGAGATGTCATCTCCAGTATTACAGTATAGTATATTTTACTTTGGTTCATTAGTAAATATGACAAGCACAAGAGAATAGATCAACTATCCAAATTGCTTGGAGGAAATACATTGGTGCACATATCTCAGATATATTTTCCAACAATGGACATTAAAATCAGTAGGAAACATTTCAATCCTTCTGCTGTAATATAATGCAATTTGATGTAATGTATGAACTTGCAAAAGGCAGCACACAACAATATATAGTTTGACAGGTTAACTTTGAAGGGACACAACTGACACAGCAAATAACAGACAAAAAAGATGAAAGGAGAGAAGGACTTCCATTGAGGTCATGTGGAATAAATTCAAAGCAATAATGCAGTGTGTGCTGGACAAATATATTTTCAAAATGATAAAGCATAGGTTACACACGAGACTCTCACACCGATAAAATAGATCAATTTGAAATTCTTGAACCAGAAAGAATCTTTTCATATGGTATGGGTAACAAGGGAAATGTTTTAAAAGAGGGTTGGAGAAAAGATTATACTGGTTAAATAAATAGCTGTAATATTATGAGAGTGATAGAAAAACCAAAATACAATCTAAAGACTTCAGGTAGAAGAAGGGAAAGGCCAAGATGATATTATTAAAATAACCACATTACTACAGTATATTGTTATTGCCTTGACATAAGTAGCACAGAAAAAAATATAGCCATGGATACTGTGGATATGTGTTTTTTCATCTAGAATAGTTTCTTACTGGAAAGCAACATTAATTTAAAACATAGCCTGAAGCTTCATGGCGACCAAGGCATTTTCCGCCTTCTTCAGAGTATTTAATGTGCTCCAACCCATAAATAAGCACCAAATCAACAGTCTAAACAAACTTTCAGCAGGTCAAATTACAGTGTGTCAGCATACTGTAAACTACAACATGCAACATAAATTAAACATTTAGTAAAACTAGGTAATATGAGTAAAAATACACTGGCTAAAAATATACATATACAATATATTTGTAAACCACATGTATTAAAGTTCTTCACCACCACAAAATTGTGTCTAAAGGACTAAATTACAAAATTTGTGTGCAATCAAAAAAATATAAATTAAGCATTAAAAAGACAATGAACTTTTATTATAATGCAGGCCGCAATGTAATTAAGTGGTGTCAGACTCAGATCCAGTGGCTGCAAGGTTTCTTTCCAGTCTCTTGCTTCGTTAGTAACTAATTAGCTGAAATACCCAGCGTTGCCCAGAAGGAAAATAAAGTGTTTTTTTTTTTTTAATTGTTTGAGAAAAATATAATTTAAAAAAAACAACTTTAAAAATAAAAATAAATTTACAATTAAGACTCACTAATGTGCTTGTCTTGCGGTCTTGTATGTATGTTATCATCTAGTTGGCCGAACTGGCCAACTCTATTTAATTTCAAAAGCAACAGGGTGTGGTGGTGCTCAAACATAAACGAATGCTGCCAGTCACCCCCAGTTCACCCTCTGGTGGTCGTTTCGAGTGTCAACTGGATGATGACATGTATACAACACCATAAGGTCACTACCCCACCCTACTCAGAAGGGGGTGGGTTAGGGTTGATTTCACCCTACAGAATTTATAGTTGACCAATGAGAAATGTTTTTAAAAATTCATGAAAATCACTCCAGCCGTTCAGATAGTGATGTTAGAACATACATACATACACACACATTGATTTAAATATACAGTTGTGCTTGAAAGTTTGTGAAACCTTTAGAAATTTCTATATTTCTGCATAAACTTGACCTAAAACATCATCAGATTTTCACTCAAGTCCTAAAAGTAGATAAAGAGAAACCAGTTAAACAAATGAGACAAAAATATTATACTTGGTCATTTATTTATTAAGGAAAAAGATTGAATATTACATATTTGTGAGTGGCAAAAGTATGTGAACCTTTGCTTTCAGTATCTGGTGTGACCCCCCTTTGCAGCAATAACTGCAACTAAACATTTCCGGTAACTTTTGCTCATTCCTGCAGACCGACTTGGAGGGATTTTAGCCCATTCCTCCGTATAGAACAGCTTCAGCTCTGGGATGTTGGTGGGTTTCCTCACATTAACTGCTCGCTTCAGGTCCTTCAACAACATTTCAATTGGATTAAGGTCAGGACTTTGACTTGGCCATTCCAAAACATTAACTTTATTCTTCTTTAACCATTCTTTGGTAGAATGACTTGTGTGCTTAGGGTCGTTGTCTTGTTGCATGACCCAACTTCTCTTGAGATTCAGTTCATGGACAGATGTCCTGACATTTTCCTTTAGAATTCTCTAATATAATTCAGAATTCATTGTTCCATCAATCAAGGAATGCTGTCCTAGCCCAGATGCAGCAAAACAGGCCCAAACCATGATACTACCACCACCATGTTTCACAGATGGGATAAGGTTCTTATGCTGGAATGCAGTGTTTTCCTTTCTCCCAACATAACGCTTTTCATTTAAACCAAAAAGTTCTATTTTGGTCTCATCCGTCCACAAAACATTCTTCCGGTATCCTTCTGGTTTGTCCATGTGATCTTTAGCAAACTGCAGACGAGCAGCAATGTTTTTTTTGGGGAGCAGTGGCTTTCTCCTTGCAACCCTTCCATGCACACCATTGTTGTTCAGTGTTCTCCTGATGGTGGACTCATGAACATTAGCCAATGTGAGCAAGGCCTTCAGTTGCTTAGAAGTTACCCTGGGGTCCTTTGTGACCTCGCTGACTATTACATGCCTTGCTCTTGGAGTAATCTTTGTTGGTTGACCACTCCTGGAGAGGGTAACAATGGTCTTGAATTCCCTCCATTTGTACACAGTCTGTCTGACTGTGGATTGGTGGAGTCCAAACTCTTTAGAGATGGTTTTGTAACCTTTTCCAGCCTGATGAGCATCAACAACTCTTTTCCTGAGGTCCTCAGAAAGCTCCTTTGTTCGTGCCATGATACACTTCCACAAACATGTGTTGTGAAGAGCAGACTTTGATAGATCTCTGTTCTTTAAATAACACAGGGTGCCCACTCACACCTGATTGTCATCTCATTGATTGAAAACACCTGTCTCAAATTTCACCTTCAAACTAACATACTTTTGCCACTCACAAATATGTAACATTTTCCTCAATAAATAAATGGCCAAGTATAATATTTTTGTCTCGTTTGTTTAGCTGGTTTCTCTTTATCTACCTTTAGGACTTGAGTGAAAATCTGATGATGTTTTAGATCATATTTATGCAGAAATATAGAAAATTCTAAAGGGTTCACAAACTTTCAAGCACAACTATATATATATATATATATATATATATATATATATATATATATACTTCTGATAATGGAACAGGCTTCATTCAAGGTAATTTTAAATAACTTGACTTTTAATCCTTAATTGTTTTCAGCTGTGAAACAATTATAAGATGCAAAGCAATCCAACAGGCCACCAGTTGACTTGATCCTATCTACACTTTTGTGTCCATCAAAGAAAATGTGTTTTAATAAAATGTAAAAAGCGAAAGGTTTGAGAAACATCTTTTTGTTCCAAAACATTTAAAAGGTGCATTCAGAAGAAATTAAACTCAACATTTTTGGAGATGACTTGTGTGATGGAATGAGAGCACTAGCAAGCCAAGGATTTTATCTGTTTTATTAACAGTAAGAATTAACTTCTAATTAAGAAATTGGTGGGAGCAAAAATGGTACTCCTTCAATTGAATATGGTAATCTGTGGTGAACTGTGTCACAGGAATAATAGTTTGCAATATTATTTAACATGTTTAAATCTTTACAGCATACTAGCTGTCCCCTGCAGCTCCACCCGCGTAGTAGTAAAACAGGACAAACTATAAAAATCAATAAACATACAGGTATCGCTAGCTAAGCAGAGGCACGGTACGCTCCAAAACGTGACAAGAGGTAGACTGACTTGAACGGAGGTTGGCATGTGAGTGAAGAGGGCCCCGCCTGCTCCACACTTTTGACGTCACGCTTCCCCCTCCCCTCGGCCCCCAGCCTCTGTTTCGGATTAGTAAATCATGCAAATCACTCCTGCAAGTGAACTATGATACTTAGCATGATGACAGAAGTCACAAAATCAACCAGAATGTTCAAGCAAATTATAGAAAAAACCTGATCTAAATCTGTTAAATAGTTCTCTCGGTTAAAG